>NC_056729.1:610035809-610178309 GCF_019279795.1 Protopterus annectens | reverse complement strand
ATATGTAATACAAACTGTGGTAACCTTGCCATATGAGTTGCTTAGACCTGTTTTCATCTTTATGTCTTTCAGCCAAGATGGCACATGCACGGTTGCCCACCTATTCCAATGCTGAGAATGAAGTGTTGATAGCACACATGATCCAGCACTATCCACTGCTGTTTGGCAGGCATGCACATGAGCAGCAGGAGCGGACTACCCTGTGGAATGACCTAGTCCTCAGGGTCAATGATGTCGGACTGCATGACTGCAGTTATGAACAGGTCCGGCATCATTGTACTGACCTGCTTCACAATGCCCATTGGCGTGCTGCTGCAGTCTGGGGGGATCACCTCACCACGGGGGGGGGCATGCCATCCATTCCCCCCTGACATGTGTGGAGGAGCTCCTGGCCAGACTAGTGGCACCTGCCTGTCTGGACAGCCAGCGACCACTGGACTCCTTCATGAAGGTGGGTGTCACCCACACACCAGCCAAGGAGCGTGCAGGTAAGGACACAGGGCACATCAGTAGACCACTGTTGTGTAAACATCCACATTGGTACAGGTAGATCATGCATATCTGACATGTCATAATATATTGTGTTGCTGCACTGTAGTGATAAACAGATGTCCAGATGTGGTAGTATTGTGGGAATGTCCTGTTGATGTATGGTAATACTGCACCCAGCCTCTAGCACTGCCACAGGTGTGGCCACTGACATTGCATCTCTCACCCTCTTATGTAGGTCCCTCCCGGATAACAACATGGCAGCAGTCTGTAGCTGGTGAGTATATTTTATGTAGATGCTTGCCAACACACTGAGCATGTAATGGTGATGGTATATTCCATGCACACATCTAACACACCTACCCTGAATGCATGCTGTACATGTGGATATATTGTTGCTGTGAAATGCACGGTCTCACAGGGGTGACCATGATGGGGTATTGGAAGGGTATATCAGACACCTGCATGATAACTAACATAATGTCATTGTGGAATGTGTCCATAGTTAGTAACATACTGGTGGTAGACATGGTCTACAGTAGTGACATGTTCTGAACAACACCCATATACAGTGCAACACCAGTATATCTACCTGTAGGACAATGGCAACTGCTGCAGAGATACACTGTGGCATAAGGCATTACAGTAGTCCACATTATCAGCTGGGTCTAGGCTTCAACATGTGGTGTTCAGTGTACAGGACACTACTAAGTGACACATATGTGTAGGGCTTACTTGTAATGTATTTGCATAAAAGCTGAAGGAGGGGGTCTCAGCATGACACATCAGTGCACTGCAGCAGGGATCCTAAGGATGGTAGGAATGGCTTTATCTGCACATAGTCAGGTTCAGGACCTGTGGTAGCTGTAACCCTACCCACACATAAATAGTGACGGCAGTGTGTGAACACCATGGGATGTGCACATCAGTAGACCTTGCAATCATGCAGAATAGGTAGATGTGTAGAGCAGACTGAACATACACTGGCAAATGCAGATGGCCCACCCTGGTATACCCCTGCCAGGAGCTGTGACTGCTGTAGTACACACTACAAGAGGTGTGATAAACCGTCATGATAAGGGTGTGCACACATATGCCCACATGGTGTGTATGCATTGCAGTCAGCAGCCGCACACCTAACACAATCTATAGACACTGCATGTGAAAGTACAGAACATATGTCACATACCGGGCTCGTGTACTGCTAAGCTATGAGGTGATGTGGCCCCATGGCAGATCAAAGATATGTGTGTGTAAAATCAGTAAAGGTGTGTACA
This sequence comes from Protopterus annectens, assembly GCF_019279795.1. NCBI lineage: Eukaryota > Metazoa > Chordata > Ceratodontiformes > Protopteridae > Protopterus > Protopterus annectens. The sequence continues at coordinate 610,176,543 of NC_056729.1, read as the reverse complement.
CCTCCCATAAACACAGTATGCTCTGATGATTGTCAGTGTAAGAGTATTGCAGTGGTCATACATGGTCTGTTGATGTTGACAGCTGTATATCAGGCATCAGGCATTCACCAATGACAACTGTCCACATATCATCCCACGTATGTGTTGCTGAAAAACATAGGGGCTATGAGAAGTAAAGATGACATAACTGACACAGTACTTCACATTCCGCAATGGGTTGTACACCTGTGAGTTGTGGTGCACAGTACATGGCAGGGTCCAGAACAGGTGCACAGCAATACTGTGTACATGGGTGCAGTGGTATTCAGGGGAAGGGGCATCACCTAGTGACACAGCACATGCATCACACACATGTATACTGTTCTTAGCATGGATTGGCTATAGCTGAACTGCATGCTGTTCTGTACCATATGTTCTGCATGTTGGCAGATGGGTAGTAGGAGGACTGTGTGTACTATCATTGGGCAGCCTCACTTGTGTGTGTGTGTGTGTGTGTGTGTGTGTGTGTGTGTGTGTGTGTGTGTGTGTGTGTGTGTGTGTGTGTGTGTGCATCCTGGTGGTTAGTTAGTTTGCCTGCAGGATCACTCTGGTGAAGTGGAGGGAGGTAGATGTATGTAGGATGCGTGTGTGCATGTGTGTGTTTGTGTATGTGGCCATGTATGCACATGTGTGATTGTGGGGTGTTCATACAGCTGTACCTCCCTTTGAGACCATGCAGTACATGGACATGGACTGCCACATTACACACCAGGAATATCTGTGATGCGTGTAATCACAGGACAACAAATAGTATAATATAGTCTGTAGCATGGAACATGCATCCAGAGGGAAGGTAGACTCCAGGTATACACTAAATATCACAGTCAGCAGAGAGGTCACTTACAACCCATGTATACAGCCTTACAGATGCATTGGGGAAGTACTAGTCAACACCAGGGAGTGTACCCAAATATTATAGTTGTCACATGATGGGTTGATGGAGCAGCATATCTGGCATGTACTGAGCATTACATATACATGACACACCAGTGGGATATATTATGGATACAACATGGTAGCCCACACATATAGGGGCCATGCACATAATTTCAGGGCATACAGAGGGTACATACTGAATGACAGCAGTGAGGCCATGTAAATCCACTACACACAGGTCACACAGGTAAAGTAGCAACAGGTCTTGTGCTGTGGCCACTTGTATGGGCATTTAGAGGACTGTGATGTTAATGAGTGGTATCAATGCGTGTATGTTAACAAGTGTGATGCAGGATGGGGTAACACATGGACATATACATGGGACTGTCGGTAAAGCCATGGACAGGTAGGTATTACGGAGGTGTGTGTGTGTGTGTGTGTGTGTGTGTGTGTGTGTGTGTGTGTGTGTGTGTGTGTGTGCATGTGTGTGTGTGTAGGTACTGTTAGGCAATGCTGTACAGGTTTTAAAGTACATTTATTGTTTTCCCCCACAGGTGATGAGGTGGGTCAGGGTCCCTTCTGCATTCAGTCTGATGTAGGTGTCCATACAGACACCGATGATGATGATGATGATAATGCTGAGGCACAGGTGGGGTTGTCAGGGGCCGACACTGCACCAATATTTGACATCCCGCTTTTGGCCACCCCACCCCCATACACAGTTTCAATGCCTATACACACCCCATCACCAGTGGCCATAGTGGAGGGACAGCTAGCTTTCAGTGGCAGTGCACAGGAAAGTGTGGTAACCATGCTTACTGTGTCTGGTCACAGCAGGCATAGCCAGATGTCCAGCAGGCCAGCATATAGGCAGATGTCCCAGGGTGCTCATGGTAGGGCCGCTGGACATCATGACCCTGGCAGAGGCGACATAGCTGCTACCAGCAGAAGCATGTTTCAGGCTGTCATGATGGTGCAGGCATGTATAGAACATTACCATAGACAGGGCCTGAGGCTGCAGAGGGTTGTTCTCACATCTTCAAATGACCACGACCGTAAAGTGGCTGATGCCATCCATGGATTAACTGATTTCATGGATAGATGGTCTGGTGAGATGATGGCCCTCATCAACCATGTTCTGTCCGTGCTTGAGTGTGTGGTGGAAGTGCAGTGACATCCGAGTGGACGTAGGCCAGCAATGCCAACAGCTGGTAGTCAACATGAATGTGCCAGGACACCAAGGGGCTCCCGTAGTGGCAATTGCAGCCTCGGCAGTATGGGGGTGTACTGTCCACACCATACCACAGCAGGCCACGTGTATGTGGTCCTGGCCAATCCCAGGAGGGACCTGGTACCAGCAGACAAATGTCATCAGTAGGTGAGGGTAGCATATCGAGGCCTGTTAAATTGGAGAGTGGCAGCACAGTATTCAAGCAGGATCCAATTTATTCAAACTCAAAAAAATAAAAACCAAACAAACTTCATTTACATATACTAAGTGCTTTCATCCACATCCACAGTGGAATTATTTTGGGTAGTACACTTTGTTTTGGGATTTCAACAAAGTAAGAAAAAAGTCAGGTTCAATGAATTCAATCAATTAATTACACCAACAATTAGAACTATTCATTGGCTGTTATTTCAGGGCATTGTGTGATTTGTAGCGTATTTAATGAGATAGATTTTTAATTTCATTGTACTCTGAAGAAGCCCACTGTGGATATGGGTGAAAGCGCTTAGTATATGTAGCTTGTTTGGTTTTGAGTTTGAATACATTGGATCCTGCTTGAATACTGTGCTGCCTCTCTCCGTTTTAACAGTTCTGGCTCCTGTTGTCAATCATATCGAGGCCTGTACCTGGACATGCCTGCAGAACCCCTGGTAGGCACAGTCCATGTCTCCATGGCTGGAGGCAGTGAACTGCACACCCTGCCAGGTATGGTCTGCAACTGTCCATAAACACCTGTGTAGGGCAGCCACATGGCAGAACTGTGTGCATGCATACCCACACTATGCAAACACACTTAGGGCAACCCCATACCTGCACACACCACATCACCTCGGCCAGCACCCCAGAGTACACCCCTCACCTACACACATGGTGTCAAATGTATGGCCCACCCTCAGCCTCTGGCAAACCAACACCACACCCTGTGCATATGATGATACCTGTGCCCCATCCCTGTCATTCATACCATCGATGCAGGGACAGGCTGCTATGATTCTGATATACATGGTGACTGTACAACAGTGTACCACAGTACTGCAGTGTAATATGTTGTAGGGAGTAGAGTGTGAGGCATATTTGGCAGGCAGTGTAGCCATCCAGCAATGATGCCTTATAGCTGTTAGTAACACTGGTTGGTTGTGGTCTCTATAATGTTATCCAATTGTGCTGTAGGTGTACATGTGTCAGCACTAGGATGCCCTGTGCATACGATGATATCTGTGCACCATCCCTGTCATCCATACCATCGATGCAGGGACAGGCTGATATGGTTCTGATCCACACAGTGACTGTACAACAGTGTACCACAGTACTGCAGTGTAACATGTTGTAGGGAGTAGAGTGTAAGGCATATTTGGCAGGTAGTGTAGCCATCCAGCAATGATGCATTATAGCTGTTAGTAAAACTGGTTGATTGCAGTCCCTATAATGTTATCCATTTGTGTTGTAGGTGTATGTGTCAGCATGAGGATGGTCTGTAGTCATATTCCACAACAGGGTATGTCACTGTGCTGACACCATGGCTGTGACATATCTGGGGTACAGTCAAACACATTTCACAGGTTACTAAACTGGTTATTGCCTGTGCCACATGGACAGGTGGCCCGCTGAGGCATGTATACCATGCAACCTGATGTAGACCCATCCACATACGTGCACATTGTTACTTGCCAACACTCTATTAAATGTGTTTTGAAACTGCATGCCCTTAGGAGATGAGTATTTGATAAGTACTGTTTTTCTAGTATTTATATATAATGGCATATACAATGATGTATTTGTATTTATTCATTATTATTCATTATTTCTTATTTATATCTCACTATATTATTAGGTTTGCATATATACATATATATATATATATATATGCATACCTTTATTAGCTACTATATAGGTGATAAATATTTATACAAAATAATTAATTAATAGACTTTTACTATACATTGTTTACTTTAATTTACTAACTAATTTATAGTTTGTTTAATTATTAATTTTGCTATTGCTAGTTTAGTTAACTAGCTATAAGGCTTGATGTCGTTTTTACTCATGGCAACTTTCAGGCATTTATTGAATTAATATGTAATGCTGCTTTTTATTTTTAACTAATTTAATAACATAAAGTAAATGTGTTCATGTTTGCACATGACTTCAAGTCAAAAACAGTGTAATTTAGCAGTATATTACTTGAAGAATGTGTACGAAGGCTTTCTCTTTTAAGAACTGATTGGGTTCACTAATCAAGGTTTTAATACATTGATTGTTAGATTTTTTCTATATAAAGAATGTTAATTGATTTTCATTTTGTTTCAGTCTCATGAAGGTGAGGCACTGATCCACACCGAAAGCGCTTACTATTAAATGCAAGTTTCTTTTATTTTATTGTCAGTTTGCTGGCTCTCATTGTGTTCATCCTCGCCTACTTTTCAATAGTTTGGTTTCTTGTTCTTCGTTTGTGAGAACACTAGGACTAGACCCAGACCTAGCTATGTTGTAATACTGACATGTGTGGCTTACATTGAACACACTGCACAGTGTTTAGGGTGAGGTGTGTCCCAGGTTACATGGTACATGCAGGACATCGCCCAACATGTGCAGTATGCTAATGGGGGATGTAATGGGTGTATCTGGATGATACGTAGTGTGACATACCATCATATACACATTTACAGACACATAACAGCCAGACGCACATCTGAGATACCAGGGCCTATAGCTGCTAACTAACTTGACCTTGTCCCCAATCTGTTACAGATAGGCTGCACACATCACATGCGTAACTGGCTTGGATTGTGGTAACAGTTACCTGTATGATTGATTGTGACAGTGGTAACCATAACATGGTATATGGGACATATACCTGGTGTACCTTGGTGTAATAACAGTTAACTCAGCACCCACATCCCCCACTGGATATTTATGACACTCTGCCATACCCACCATCACACATTGGCCGCAACTGTGATACAACCCATAGTATACCCCAACATTGGTACTACAGGGATAATCATCTCATGCACATGCGTAGGTTGCCTGTACATATCCCAGCTGGATACCTGCCATCTGCTCATCTGTACAGTGACTGACAGTCATCAGCTTGGCAGGTAGCTATGCAGTAGCATGAATGCATTGACAGACCAGTACGGGTATATACGGTGACACAGCTCACACACTAGGGATACAACAGGGAGGCCTCAGTGTCCAGCCATGCTCACAGGTGTGCCTGTTGTCAGTACTAAATTAAGCACTCTGCTCTTGCCTGGGTTAGCACTGTCAACAGTAGTGCTGCCATGTTACACTACATGCCAGTGTGACAGCACGTACCCTGGGCTACTACACCTGTATGTAACACATTCACATGGATAACAGTGCTGTACAGGCCTCATATATCTCTGTGTCCCACACATGACACTCACACCCCTTGTTACTGTAATGACAGCACATAGGTGCATGTATTGTACATGGCATTGCATGCACTTATTATAGGTTATCAGACAGGGTTGTGTGTCCTGGTTACCAGGGCTAAGCTATTCTTAGCAAGTATCAACAGTGCTGCAATATAACAGTTAAGCTGATCTGCACACTGGTAAGTGCTGCCTACACTGTGTAAGTCCTTGTACTTTTACCCATAGCTTAGCACTGCTTAGCTTCATGCAAACCCATGTAAACCCACTTAAAGCTAATCAAATCTGCCTTAACCACTCTTTATCTGACAGTCCTTGTTCTGCCCAGCAACAAAATGAAAAGCCCTTGCAGGACTTGAACCCAGGACCCTTTACACTGACGTCACAGCACTTAACCACTACACCATGACCACTGTGAAGACTGCTATTGTTTTACCAATATAGCTGTCAGTACACATATTGAGTAGTATTGAACATTTGCCTGTAGTTTCTAACTTGTGTAGTCCTTGTTATTAATATGACTGTTGCATCACGTGTTGTTTTATCATAATGTGCACATAGCAGATACATACAGTGAGATACATGTAGGAGGGTATACACAACCGTGATGTTTACTCATGATGGAATTTGGTTGTATACATAGGTGGTGCTGTGGTAGCGTTGTCGCCTCACAGTAAAACACTGTCCAGTTCGATTCTCAGGTAAAGCATTTTCTGCGTGGAGACATGCATGAATGGACGTACCTTCGTTGAAGGTTGTGCATCAGGGCTGGTAACTCGGCACATAAAAATCAACTACCAATCATTAGCTGACTGGAGTTCTGCTGTGGCAACCCCTAACCGGGAAAAGCCGAAAGACACAAACAAACATATAATAGGTCTATATATGTCTACATGTACATGCACATGTATACTCACACATATGTCTGTACACACATCTGCATAGTGCTACATATATATGGCCATGTGTACATCTCTTTGTATGCACATATATGCACAGGTATACATATATGTATATACAGGTATACGTATATATAGATATACGTGTATATAGCTATATAAGTATGCACATCCTATGTGTACAGATATGCCTAGTTATGATGGTATATATGTAGATATCTATAACTATATGTACATACATATATATTCTGATATACCTACTACTGTCAATGTATCTGTAGATATCCATATGTATATGTGCATATGTATCAATATCTGTATATGTGTAGACATATATTGCTCTGTATATGTACATACCTGGGTGTGTATATGTATATGTATATCTATGTACATATACATGCCCATCTATATATGTCGATATGTATATATGTAATTATGTATATAGATATCTGGGTAATTATATGTACATAAATTTTCACCATATGTCCTGAACATGGAGTGTAGCCATACCTCATCCCCTATAGTCCCAACTTCGTAGTGCAAGGGGATGTCAGGTATGTATAGCAGGTATATTAGTAGACTATAGCTACTGTAATAGGGATTGTCTTCACAGATATGGTGTGTGTGGGAGGTCGCATCTGCTTTTCACATGTGCACCACTGGCTACTGACAGACATCCTAAGGACATCATAGTACAGTACCGCTGCTAGCACATAATGCTCCTGTGGACTACAGCAGAGATATTGCCCAATATATGTAGACATTCTGACACACTCTGTACAGTCCAGAGGTATACACAGAACCTCTTAGTGCAAAACATGTGGACCAAGCCTGACAATATGGATGTTAACAGCCATGTAGATGGGTATAACACATAATGACTGGTGTACATTTTCCCCCATAGGTTATGCATTCATACACACCTGTCTGCCCTGACACATAATAACTGTTGGTACAGGTGTGCCATGGATACATACTACCTACTATATATTGACATACATCTGTACAGCATCCCACTGCTCTGTCTGACATACATGACTTTTAAGGGAGGCCTGGCAGCAGTACATCTGGCAAGTATCTGGACATGACTTCTCACTGGTTAAGTACACTAAGCTGCTAGGCATGTAACAAAGCACTGTGCAGGCTACACGCAGACTGGTTCAACACTGGCCTACATCTCCTATGGAGGAATGCATTTGTACCTGCATATATAGCAGGCTCTACAGGCATGTCACAGCACAGGGTAAATTACACCTGTGTGAAAGTGCATAACCATAGCCAATGTGAACACAGCCACAGCCACATATTGTAAGCTAGCATAATATTACAGTATATGGACTATCTGTTCAACACCATCCTCATATGTGCCACTCACACACTAACCCTACATATACTGGGCCGCAATACAGTGTGGTCTGATGCCTGTCTGTGTTATGGGACATGGGTGGGTATGGCCCTACAAACATGTAAGCCAATACGGTAACATACAGTGGAGCAGCACGTAACATCAGATAGGACGGGACCTAGAACAATGACATCTACGACAGTCTGTAAACAGGCCAAAGTACATTTTAACAATACACACACTGTTGACATTCACCATAAATACACAGACCTCAGTACTGTGCAAACAACCACAGAATGTCCAGTTTATGTCATCAAATATAACCCCTACTGTACATAACATGTGTAGCAGTCTATCTCACTGGCTTGTTATCAGATATGATGACACTAATTATGATGTACAGCACATATGCACCTCTTAATGCATGACATATGTACAAAGGTTGACAGAGTTGTGGCTGGAAGCACATAAACAGGGCCAGTATTGACATGTTGCTGTGATAACCTCATACATTTACTGCAGTCCTCACACTACCTTTGGCAGTTCACATATAGATGCTCTGTGGGTAACACATGAAACCAAAGGCACCACAAACTGCCCAGTCTGCAGATAACCCTACAGATGGGGGATTCCTCATAAGTATAGAACTGACATGGAAGGTATTAAAACATGTAGGACAGCCATATCCACACACACACTGTTAAACCAACATTACTCCAAATGCAGTATAGCAGCACTTACAGCCTGCAGTCAGGTCAGGCACACCCCCGTCCTGTGTGTTGCCCTGTTTCCACAGTGTTTGTTGTTAGAGGTAAATAACCAATCCGTCTGAGATGCTGTTTGCCAAACAACAGATCGAGTTCCTGCTCACAGTGAATGAAAACGCCCAACACCAACATGATGTTCCTAGATATTTTAGTGTGTTTCCATGCAATTGGCTATGAGAATGTTACCACAGCTGTTCCACATGCAGTCAGCTAGGGAAGGGCTGCAATTCATACTGAGGCCATCAGCTGATCATGAGCATCACTTAAAATACACACGCTGCTGCCAAATCAAAGCAGATGTAGGTCTCCACATCCACCAGAGAGGGAGTGAGAGAGGCAGACAGAGGCAAAGACAAGTCAGGGATGGGTGGGAGAGTAAAACATAAGCATGTTTGTGTCACACACCTACCAGAACAGGGAATCAAACCCCTGATGACTATGTAGTGCTATCACATTTCTATGCAGTTATTGGATGTGCCACATAGGTTACATGTTGTGGAGTCCTCAGAATGTATATGTGATGGTCAGTGACATCTGCAACAGGGATATGGTAGCTATACGGTAGGTGTAGTACACATGCCTGTCCACATGAACAGGTGCCGGCGTCAACGCAGCCACATTCTCACAGGGATGCACACACACTGACACACTTGGCAGGGCCAGTAATACAACCCATCACTAGTGAGATTTCCATAACACATTACTGTGCAGGTATCACATGCACCACAGGGGTCATACGGTTATATGGGCAAAGGGTATGGGGTGGTGTCTGAAAGACAGCATGCTTTAGTATGCCAATGGGGGATGTAGTGAGTGTGAATGTAAACATACGCATCATACAACACACACACACACACACACACACACACACACACACACACACACACACACACACACACACACACACACACACACACACACACACAAACACACGTGCCAGTACTGACATGCATGGATGCATTGATTCACGGGTTTGTATTGATCAACTGTGCCAGATGGCTATACAAGGCTAGGTGATGGGTACACCTTGGAATCAGGCCACATGGCAATGGTCTGCATTGTGGCTTAGGGGTGTAGTTTTTGGATTTGCCCACACAGGTGAGTATTGTATTCACCATTCAGTCACCTGGGTGACTATTGCTTGTGGCCAATGCTGTGCATTGCTTGCCATGTATGTGTTCCTTAGTCCATGATGGTGTCTGTGATGTGCACACCTCCCACATGCATGTGCAGTAACATGTGGAACTGTACCTGAGGTGTCTGGCCCATGTTTTGTACACATACTATCATCAGATGTGCCAGTCCTGGCCTCATGTGGTGGCAACTGGTAATGGACAGCAGGTTTACCCTGCACCTACATTGATAGCATGCTAATGGCATTCCCTGGTGTCAGTGGCATCTGTGCATACAGAGTATGTTTTCAGTCATGGTATGTCCTTTGTTGTCACATTTGATGGCACCACAGGTGGTGCAGGTGTCCAGTGGGGAACATGGGGAAAGTGCACTGTCTGAATGTGCGTGCCTATTGGACAGATGACAGGGTGCCATGCCCTCTGTAGGCCACTGCAATCAGTCCATAGTTACTATCAGTGGGAAATATGCAGTGTACTACCAACATAGCAGCTGTTGCCTAGGCAAGTGTGTGTGTGTATGAGACATGGGTTGACAGTGTTCTCTGGCTAATACTAGGGTTGCTAACTTTGTTTGCCTGGCCTTGATGTCACATGTATGGGTATGGATCTGCACTCCAGCCCCCCAGCTATTTAACATCACATGGACATTGTGATATAGGGCCATCATATAAAAAAATTGCAAGCCCCACTCCACATTGAGCCCAGTTATTACACTCACACCCACCTTCTCACAGGATATGATTTACAAACACAAACACAGATACACATACACACACACACACACACACACACACACACACACACACACACACACAAACACACACACAATATCTGGGATTGTAACTCCTTCCTATTACACTACAGCAGTTTGCAGTTATAGTACATGTCACAGAGATTACTGGAGTACTCCTTCCCCAAAGGTGTATTTCACATTGGATGATATCAGCAGGATTGCCAAAGTAGGGCACTCAAAATGTAGTGAGTGTGGCTAGGCTAAAATGCACTGCTTCCTACACAAACATTGAAACACACACAAAACATCCACAACCAACATGTGTGGGTATAGAACCCCTAACAGAAGTCTATATCACACTTCAGCATGAAGCTGTTATAGGATGCACCACAGAGATTACTGGAGAACTCCTTCCCCAAAGCTGTATTTTACAGTGAATGACATCAGCAGGATTGCCAAAGTAGGGCATTTGAAATGTACTTAGTGTGACTAGCCAAAATGCATTGCTCCCTACACAGACAATAAAACACACACATAACATCCAAAACTGCCAAGGGTGGGAATAGAATCCTACCAGAGTTCTATATCACACTACAGCAGTACGCAGTTATGGCACACACTATGGAGATTATTGGGCTACATCCTTCCCAGAGGTGTATTTCTAGGTGGATGACATCAGCAGTCTTACCAAAGTAGAGCATTTGAATTGTATGTAGTGTGACTACCCTAAAAGCATTGCTTTCTACACAGGCAGACACACACAAGCACTTGCCATGTCTGGAGTCAGAACTCTTACGTAACTAATTTATCATACTACAGCAATACACAGTTATTTGATGCGCTACAGAGATTACTGGGTTACAACCTTCACAGAGGTGTAGTTCTAGGTGGATGACAACAGCAGCCTTGCCAAAGTAGAGCATTCAAACTGTATGGAGTGTGACTACCCTAAAAAGCATTGCTCTCGACATAGACAGACACACACACTTGCCAAGTCTGGGATTAGAACTCCTACCTAACTTATCACACTGCAGCAGTACACATTTATGGCACACACTACGAAGATTACTGGGATACAACCTTCCCAGAGATGTATTTCTAGGTGGATGACATCAGCAGCCTTACCAAAGTAGAGCATTTTAATTGTAGGTAGTGTGACTACCCCAAAAAGCATTGCTCTCTACACAGACAGACACACACATGCACACAGTTGCCAAGTCTGGGATTAGAACTCCTACCTATTTTATCACACTACAGTAGTACACAGTTATGGTACGCACTACAGAGATTACTGGGATACAATCTTCCCAGAGATGTACTTCTAGGTGGGTGACATCAGCAGCCTTACCAAGGTTGAGCATTTCAGTTGTAGGGAGTGTGACTACCCTAAAAAGCTTAGGTCTCTATACAGACAGAGAAACATGCAAGCACACACACAGTTTCCATGTCTTGGATTTGAACTCCTACCAAACTAGTTTATTACACTACAGCAGTACGCAGTTATGGGATGCGCCACAGAGATTACTGGGCTATTGCTCTCCCAAAGACGTATTTCACAGTGGATGACCTCAGCAGGCTTGTCATATTAGGGCTATGGGGAGGGCAGTGTGTATGCATGGGCCATAACCCATTCATCTAGAGGTTGACACGCCACATGCGGGCACACACAGGGTCGTATTTCACAGGTACATGTATACAGCTGCTAGATGACTACCTCCTTGTACAATCATGTTGCACAGCTAGCACATGCACCACATAGTCTGTAATGCTGACAGATACTGGTGGCTAATATCTGCAGTGAGTGACATCTGAACCTTATGTGGTTGGGGCCCTTTGGCTGTGTGCTGGGTGGGATAGGCCTGGATGGCTCATTGTCACAGTCACCCTCTTCCACACATCTATGTACATCTAACTTTGGCTTATTATAGTGTGTTGTCCTTACATACATGTCTGTATTCCTATTCACTGTATGTAGAAGGCATGAGTGGTGCTTACTGATGAGTGTCTGCACTAACAACTGCGACTGGCAGATATGTCTGGTCTACTGGTGTTTGCAGACATGGCCTTCATGTGTTTGTGTGAACATGCCCAGTAAGACCTTTCAGTATGTTGTTGACTGACATTGCCTTCATTTCTCTGTGTGTGAGCATGCCCAGTATGCCCATCTGTATTTAATGTGTGGATCGAGTCCAGGTAGTTTGTACTGCAGAGCTGACCTTTGTGTTGTACACCTACAGGTAGCATGCTGTTTCTGCAGGGTATCCATTGAGCATTTGACATTGACTGTTACTACATTTGTGCATAGGATGGGGGGGCTCACCTGACTATTTCTACATTTCTACACAGGATTGGGGGCACACCTGACTGTTACTACATTTCTACATAGGATGGGAGGCACACCTGACTATTTCTAAATTTCTAAACAGGATTGGGGGGCACACCTGACTGTTATTACATTACTATGTAGGATGGGGGCACACCTGACAATTTCTACATTTCTACACAGGCTTGGGGGGCACACCTGACTGTTATTACATTATTATGTAGGATGGGGGCACACCTGTTTATTTCCACATTTCTACACAGGATTGGGGGGGCACACCTGACTGTTATTGCATTACTACATAGGATGGGGGCATACCTTTTTATTTCTACATTTCTACAGAGGATTGGGGGGCACACCTGACTTATTACATTACTACTTAAGATGGGGGGCACACCTGTCTATTTCTACATTTCTACACGGGATTGTGGGGCACGCCTGACTGTCAAACCCACCCCCATAGAGAGCATAAGGAACAAGAAACTAAGGGTAATGCTGCTAAACGCCAGAAGTCTTAACCTCAAGATGCACACACTCGAAGCTCTCCTCAGTATGGAGAACATCGATATCTGTGCAGTGACAGAAACCTGGTTCAAGGCTCCAGAGAGCACCCCAACACTACCAGGCTATACCTCATATCATGCTTTTAAAACCGGACCAAACCACAAAAGGAGGGGGAGTTTCCATATTTATCAAGGATATCCACACCTCCAGGTTAGTGGCATTGCACGAAGTATTGGAGACCATCCATGTGCAACTAACAGTGGGCAAGATTGCTTTTCAGTTTATAGCATCCTACAGACCACCCTCTCAAAGTCAGGAATCCCATTGCTTTCCTGAAAACATTGGAGAACATGAAGATCTCTCAACACCATTATATTGGGCGACTTCAACTACCCAAACATTGACTGGAAGCACTACTCAAGCCCCAGCAGCTTAGCCCAAAGATTCCTGGAAATTATAAACTCAAATGCTATGGAACAACTAGTCACCACTCCCACAAGAGGGACAACATACTAGACCTGATCATTACCAACATGGGGACTCTATGCTCCACACCAGAGTATATCCCTCATTGGTAAGATCAGACCATAAATTAATTTCACTGGATGTCCACATCCCGACCCCACCCAGCCCAGAAAACCACAGTGAAAAACTTCTCAAAAGCGAACTTCTCACTTTTCAAAACTGAAGTGGAATCCTTCAAGGCCACAGGGCCAGTGGAAACTACAGCCCAAACTGCAGAATCCTATATAAATGCATTCTACAGACATCTCCAGGAATGCATGGATCATGCTATCCCAAACAAAACCAAGACCCAATCATCAAAGGCAGGCATCCAGTCTGGTGGACCCCTGCCATAAATAAACTGTACAACAGAAGGAGGAAGCTACTACATGATAGAGCAAAATCCCTAAAAGGGAAGGCATCTCTGGTCAGTACTAGCAAAAGATTACAATCCCTCATAAAATCCTCCAAGGCCAGCTTCAAGAGAAAAATTGCACAGGACACCAAAGACAATCATAAGGCTTTTTCAGTTATGTTAGAAACTTGGGATGCAACTCCCAGACTTGTTCTGAGTTGATTCTAAACGACAAAAAATACATTGAACCCACAGACATCGCCAATATCCTGGCAGACAGGTTCAGTGCAAACTTCTCCACCCCTCCCCAAAGAGCAAATATCTATCCGGCAGAGGGCTGCCTCCCAAACATCTCAGATGCTCAGGTGAAGGCTGCCCTCTCCAAAGCAAAACACTGCTTCCATGGGACCAGATGGCGTCCCAGGTTGCGTCCTACATGAACTAAAAGAGGAACTAATCCCTCAAATAAAACAGCTATACAATCTCAGCCTCACTACAGGATATGTGCCCACAGAATGGCGTGCAGCAACAGTGGTCCCACTCCACAAAGGTGGAGCATCTACGGACCCTGGAAACTATCGCCCCATAAGCCTGACTAGCTTAGTCTGCAAGGCTATGGAGAGGATCATCATGGAGCTCATAAACAAAGACATTGGGGACCTACAGACACTAGATCCTACCCAGTTCGGCTTTGTCAAGGGCAGATCCTGCCTTTGAACCTGGTTGACTTCTTTGAAACAGTCACCAAAGCCATAGATGAAGGAAAGGTAGTCCACACAGCCTATCTGGACCTTGCAAAGGCATTTGACACAATACCCCACTCGGGCATCATAGATAAGCTATCCAGCTTAAATATAAACCCCTATGTCACAAGATGGGTCAAACTGGCTCAAAGACAGAACCCACAGAGTGAGAGTTGCTGGAGCCATGTCAGACTCAAAACCGGTCACAAGTGGCGTCCCACAGGGTTCTGTCCTGGGACCACTCTTGTTCGGTATATACTTTTCCGGTACAGGCAACGTGGGAGGACTATGGCTCACCAAGTTCGCAGGCGACTGCAAACTGGGTGCCATAATCAACTCTCCAGCTGACACAAACATCCTTCAAAAGGTCTCACAGAGACAGATAACTGGTGCCAGCGCCATGGTTTAAAGCTAAATGCCAAAAATGTATAGTCATACCCTTTGGCAAAACAATGTGCCCACAAATTACCACATAGGCGGAAACCCATTAAGTACAGAGAAAGTTATTAGAGACCTGGGGACCCAAGTTGATAGCAATCTCTCCTTTGAAAACCACATTGCCAAAGTGGTTAGAAAGACCTTCTACATAGCCCACCTCATCACGAAGGGTTTCACATCTAGATCAAGAGAGGTAATCGTGCCCCTTTATTCATCCCTCATCAGGCCCATCATAGAATACAATGCCCTTTGGGATGTACCTTACCCGACACCTGCAGCAATTAGAAAGACCCCAAAAGTATCTCACCAAGAGGATCAAGGGTCTCAAACAGATGCCATATACTGCTCGGTTAAAAAAACTCCACCTCTACTCAGTTGCATACCGCCTACTTCGAGGCGATCTATGCCTGACATACAAAGCTATGTCAAATCCAGAATTAATGGACATGCTCCACCTCAGTAAATCTAAATCCCTTAGAGCCACACGCTTGAGGGACTTGAACCTCAGCACAGAAATAAATAGAACTTGCTGGGGGGACAGGTTCATAACCCAGAGGCTCCCTTCGCTCTGGAATAGAATTCCAGTTCATGTGAGGCAGAGCACCTCACTGAATCTCTTCAAGACGAATCTCGATAAGTGGATGGGGGATCGTAGGTTTGTCCCAGGGATTACTCCTGTGTCACTATTAGACAGAGGCACAGTAAACTAAACCTTAAAAAGGGCACAGTATACTCAAATCAAGGGGTGGCGTAAGCCATACAGAATCGGGCTAGGCTTATAATTGCCCCAGGGCAGATAGCCTAGTATGAACCTATGAACCTATGAACCTATGAACTACGTAGGATGGGGTGGCACACCTGTCTATTTATATATTTCTACACAGGATTGGGGGGGGCACACCTGACTGTTATTGCATTACTACATAGGATGGGGGACACACCTGTGTATTTCTACATTTATGCACAGGCTTGGGGAGCACACCTGACTGTTATTACATTACTACATAAGGTGGGGGGGGCATACCTGTCTATTTCTACATTTCTACACAGGATTGGGGGGCATACCTGACTGTTATTACATTGCTACGTAGGATGGGGGAGGCACACCTGTCTATTTCTACATTTCTACACAGGATTGGGGGCACACCTGACTGTTATTACATTACTACGTAGGGTGGGGGAGCACACCTGTCTATTTCTACATTTCTACACAGGCTTGGGGGGCACACCTGACTGTTATTACATTACTATGTAGGATGTGGGGCACACCTGCCTATTTCTACATTTCTACACTGGATTGAGGGGCACACCTTACTGTTATTACATTACTACATAGGATGGGGGGCACATCTGTCTATTTCTACATTTCTACACAGGATTAGGGGGGCACACCTATTACATTACTACATGGGATGGGGGGCACATCTGTCTATTTCTACATTTCTACACAGGCTTGGGGGGGCACACCTGATTGTTATTACATTACTAGGTAAAGTGGGGGGCACACCTGTCTATTTCTACAGTTCTACACAGGATTGGGGAGCACACCTGACTGTTATTACATTGCTACGTAGGATGGGGAGGCACATCTGTCTATTTCTACATTTCTACACAGGATTGGGGGGGGGCACACCTGACTGTTACTACATTACTATGTAGGGTGGGGAAGCACACATGTCTATTTCTACATTTCTACACAGGATTAGGGGCACACATGACTGTTATAACATTACAACGTAGCATGTGGGGCACACCTGTCTCTTTCTACATTTCTACACAGGATTGGGGGGGGGCACACCTGACTATTATTACATTACTACGTAGGATGGGGGGGCACACCTGACACTTGTACACATTTGCTATGACTGTACTGATATGTCAGGTACTCCATTTCATTCTGTATTCTTACCTATCATGCTGACTAGATGCATACCAGTGTACTACATATCTTAGCTTTGGTTGCCCTACATATTGGTGTCTGACTTCCTACCCTTCAGAACTAACATCCCACTGCATGACCTGCTGTAGTCTGTCTTTGTAGGCCTGTGGGGGAGGTTAATCATAGCCATCATTCAGGGGACATAGCACAGGCTCTGTTTGGGTTTGTCTACACCTGTCCTGCTGGCTGAGACTGTTGTTGGGTATGTGAACCGCCCTGACTGGCATGTGTGTGTCATATAGATACACATGTCGCCTAGCACATTTCCTGCAGTGGGTTTTGTCACCCTGTGTACTACTGGCCACTATGGTGACTCCGATATGTGTTACAGATGCCATGGTACCACTGTGGATGTCTGCTTCCTGCTGCTATAACATTCAGCCACCCAGTTCCCTTGCATGCTCACATCCGTACCACAGATACAGGTAACGACACATTCTACTTCATTTGGCAATTGGCAGCTTGATTGACTTACCTTGAGGGTCTGCGGATGGTGCTGGAGGGCTGCCTATGTTGGATGCACATAGTACATTCCCTATACATGGTTGAGCACAGGTAGTGTCATGTTTGGCATCCTCTTTACTGTATGTGCAAGTCAGAGTGAGGTGTCATTCCCTGGGTCCCTACTGTGTCAGTGTATGTGCTATGCATTGTCTCTTTGCCGCAGCCTCGGCATACAGGGCATGCCTCCATCTGCCTACTGGGGCAGGCTCAGGTTGTTTCTCCTCTGAGTCACTCTATGCCTGTGCAGGCCTTGGCATTGGTGGGGGGCTGTGTGGCCCTGCCCCATGCTGTTCATGCTGCAGCTGTTTCTGCAGGATCATATTATGTAGCATGGCACATACCATAACAATTTGGGTACATGTAGCTGGTGAGTACTGCAAGGCTACACTGGATGTGTCCAGACACCAGAACTGTGACCTGAGCATCCCAAACACATGCTCTATTATAAGTCTGGTCTGTGAGTGTGCCTCATTATGGCATTCTTGTTCAGGTGTGTGTGCATTTCTGATGGGTGTCATCAGCCTCGACTCCAGTGTGTAACCAGCATGCCCCACTAGGTGACCGTAGGGGATGGCCTCATTGGCAAATCTCTGGTGCAGCTGCATCAGATGCCATATGTGGGAACTGTGATAGCTTCCAGGGCAGCCAGCACACACATTCATTATAATGCCCTGGGCATCACAGACAACCAGGCAGTTGATGGAGGGGATGCCCCTGTGGTTGATGCAGACCCTACCCTGATGACCAGGTGGTGCTTTGATGCATATGTGCATGCAGTCTATAGGACCCACTACCTCAGGGTATTCTGCTCTTTGGTGGAAGAGGCGCATATTGCTGGCCAACACCTCACAGGTGTTGGGGAAATATACGTGCTCACTGGCATGTGCTGACATGGCATCCAGGAACTGGTGGAATACTCTGGATGCTGATGCCTGTGAGATCCCCATGATATCTCTAGCTGAGCTTTGGGAGGTACCTGTGGCTAGTATTCCTAGGCCTAAACATACCTTGGTATCCAATGGGATGGGTTCCCCTTGGTCAGTTTGGTGTGTCAGGTGTGGCCGGCACAGCTCAACAATTTGCTGTAGAAAGTTATGTCCACCCTATAGCGCTCCACTATCTCCAGCTCATGTAGCCCCAGGTAGGTTACCCTGGGTCTGTATACTCTTCTCCGTCTCCTCACTGTGTATTGATTGGCAGCATTCACATCCTCACCACTCCCAGCCTCTTGCACATGTTGTTCTATGTTGCCTGCTGCAGCCCCTCTCATTTTGTAGGTTTGTTTGTTAAAATTTCCCCACTTGTATACACTGGTGGTGTAGAGTGTGGGAAAAAACAGAGGGGAAGGTGTTTGCATAGTTTATACTAGTGTTCTGGGCTGGGCTGGTCTGCTGCTTGTGTAATTGGCTGATTCTAATACATTTCACCTACCAGCTATGCTAGTTCTCCTTGATTACCTTCCTACTTCTGTTTTCTCTTCCCATTGCCTTCCTGTTTAAGCCCGTGGGCGAGCTGCACGAAAAGAGTGCTCAAATGTGCACAGTGCTGCTATTTCCTGGTTTAACTTTCTTTTTCTTCCTTTAAAACCCGGTGTGCGGCACGCACACCCACTTAGGCAATGTAGAGAGTGCTTGGCAGATTCAGACACACCCCCTAGCTTAGTTGTGCTAAGCTAGGAGCAAACCCGAGCCACAGGGCTCCAATCCACTTACAGTATGCCTGACACCCCCACCATAATGTCACCTAACTCCTAGACTTGCACCAAGCTATTCCTACTCTTACACTATTGGGTCCTGACTAGCATGCTGGGGAAAACTGGGATTCACTATCATTCCTCTCATTTGCATAGGATTGCCTGCTAATGCATAGTTACATGTCTCACACTGAGCCTCACCCCATAGCAACCACTACTCACTGGCCATGTTGTCTTCTGCCTGCCATTGACTTGCATGGTAGAATTGTGATTTAAGTTAGAATGCTTGCTTTAGGTTTCTTTTGTTATTTTCCCCCCAATCCCATTTGCGCGCCGCTGCCCTACACTTAAACAGCTGGGATCGGCAAAAAAAAATAGAAGTTGATTTTTTTATTTTTTAGGATGTTTGCAATGCCAGTGGCCTTATACTTGGCCATTGGCATGCTTCCTACATGATATGCAGCATTTATTTGGAGCTATCACAGCTCTGTTTTGAATTTTTCAGAAATGTACTCGGTTACTAACCGAGTACATTTCTACAGATTGCACTAGTCCTGCATGGTCGGTTGCAAGCTTCCTGGATCACAAATTCACCTCATTTGCATGGCTTTCTCCTGAAAATGGGGTGATTTGCATACAGGGGCTTAGTCCATGCAGGACTAGTGCAGGAGCACTCGTGAACGCCCCTGCAGGCTGTTCCTGGATCGCACGGCAGACATATTGCCTGCTAGAGCTCCTGCACTGCTCTTGCACGCTATGCAAGGCATAGAGAATCCGGAGGACAATGTGCACTTAGTGTAGGCATTAATGAATCTGGCCCATTATCCAGCACCAGAAATGCAATAAGCCAAAATTAGATAATTCAAAACATTAATGAAATACATTCAACAGTCTTCTACACAGACCTGGGTTGTGACCCTAGTGGCTTTTTCAGTGTAAAGTGTTTTTTCTTGGTTAAATCCCATGATGGGAATGGACCCCATTCCTATGTCAAAGTATGATTAAAGATTGTGAAATTAATATTCTTTTAGTCTTTGTTATTAGCCAAAAGTGCTCTTTGCAGCACCCAAAATGTGCCTAGAACTGACTCCTTCTGCAATTCGTACATGTATCTGTAGTATATCTAATTAAGACTGTAAATTATTTTTTAAAAGGCCCATTGCTCCTACTACTATTGGAACTGTTTGGGTCTCTTTCTTCCACATTGCCCTCTTTTCTGCCTGTAAATCCTGGTATTTTATGACTTTGTGTCTCTCTGTACATAAGAGACCAGCTACTACACAGACAGGGACTAAAGCTGGAGGCGTCTGTATTTACATCAAAAATATATATACCTCAAGGCTGGTCAAACAGGACAATGTACTTGAGCTGCTCCATGTTCAAATCACCATAGGCAAAATCCAATATCACTTCCTTGCCAGTTATAGGTCCCCATCTATGACCCAAGTATACTATACCATGTTTTTAAACTTATTAGAAACACTAACCATCCAATCCAATACCATATTCATGGGCGACTTTAATAACCCCACTATTAACTGGGAATTCTATACAGCAACAAATGTACAGGCACAGAGATTCTTGGATTTTGTAAACACAAACTCCCTGAACCAGATACACCAACCAGGGGTGCAGCCATTCTGGATCTGGTCCTCACTCTTATGGGAGAGTACTGCACAGTCCCTATTGTAATGTCTTCCCTGTAAGGAGAGACCACAAAATGGTCTCCTTTAAAATAAAAATAAAACCTGGACCCCCAGTTTGACCTGGAATATTCAGAAACTTCTCTAAGGCTATCCTCCTGCTATTAAGTGATAACCTGGCAAAATTTCAAGCCCCCATAAAGGGTCTATATCATATCATCGAACATCCTATTTAGTGAATGCCCTTTAGTCGAGCACTTATAAGCAAAAACACTAAATAGCGAATGTTTGTTTAACCAGAGCACTTCACTGGGTTAAAAATCAGTAGGCCAACCTAGCGAACCACAGAAAAACTTCATCAAACAAAACCCATCATAGTGGGGGCTATGCCCCCCCCCACACCACCCTAACTAAATATACCAACTCCGAGATCGCACTACAGTGGGGAAGAGGGCAAATCCCTGATGATGGTTGACTGGTCATTTTCCCAGCAAAACATTTTGCTCAAACGAACATTTGCTATTTAGTGTTTTTGCTTATTACTGTTCAACTAATAGGCATTTGCTAAATAGGACATTCGATAATATGATATATACCCCCCCCCATAAAACCTGCGAACACTGCTGCCTATGCAGAACTGTTCACAGAAACCCTGTACAGGCATGTTAATGGCTGCATAGAGTCAGCTGTACCCACCAGGAAGAAGTACAGTACTAAGTCAAAAAACAAAGCACCTTGGTGGAATCACAAAATCAATAGACTGTATAACAGAAGGAATAAAATTATGGCACAAATTAGGAGGTGCAGCACCCAGCAGGATAAAAGCATTCTCGTCAAACTAAATAAACATCACAGAGGAGAAATAAAGTCCACCAAAACCAAATTTGATGTGAATTTGGCCTCCCAGGCCAAGGACAACCACAAGGCATTCTTTATCTATGTCCGCAACCTCAAAGGCAATATACAATTGTGTGCAGAGCTCATTGAAAATGGAGCCACCTATACTGAACCAGAAGATGTAGCAAACCTACTGGCCAATAAATTTAGCTCCAACTTTACCCCTCTCTCCCCTCAACCTTCCCTCAGGAAATACCATGAAATATATATCCTCCTGCTATCACTAAGGAACTGGTCCTTAATGCTCTGTCTAAGGCCAAGAACACTGGATCAATGAGGTCAGACAATATCCCAGGATGCCTTCTCAATAGCATGAAACATGATCTATTAGGGCCTCTGGAATTGCTATTTAACTATAGCCTCCAAACAGGTTTTGTGCCTCATGAATGGAGAACAGCAACAGTCATCCCGCTGCACAAAGGTGGGCCATCTACAGACCCTGGAAACTACAGACTGATAAGTCTCACTAGTCTTATATGTAAAGCCATGGAAATAATTACCATGGAAATAGTCAATAGTGACATAGTAAACCTCCTGACACTGGACTCAACCCAGTTGGGTTTCAGCAAGTGTAGATCATGCCTACTCAACCTGGTGGGCTTCTTTGAGAAGGTCACCAAAGCAATGGATGAGGGCAAAATGGTTCACACTGCCTACCTTGACCTGGCCAAGGCATTTTACACAATACCCCACTCGGGCATTGTTGACAAACTCAAGAGGTTAGGTACAAACTCGTATGTCACCTGGTGGATAGCCAACTGACTCATAGACAGGACCAAAGAAGTTAGAATTGGGGAGTTCACCTCTACAAAGAGGCCAGTCACAAGTGGAGTCCTTCAGGGATCAGTCCTTGGACCGCTCCTTTTTGGCATTTACTTCCCTGAAGTCAAGGCCAATGTCAATGGTCTCTGGCTGACTACATTTACAGATGATTGTAAATTAACAGCTGTCATTGAATCCTACACTGACACAAATATTCTCCAGGAGGGGCTGACACAGACAAACAACTGGTGTCAAAGCCATGGACTAAAACTAAATGCCAATAAATGCATAATAGTATCCTTTGGCAAGTCAACCACCCCTGGTAATTATCGTATTGACAAAAATATCCTTAGAGCTGACCCAGTATTCATGGACTTAGGGACGCACATAGATAGTAATGCAACCTTTAATAAAATGAGTGAAAAAACAGACCGTGAAATCTAAACCAAAATCCAAGAAAAACGGCTGTGTCAGTGTACAGGGTATATATCCAAAGTAGTTTTTATTACATAAATTACACAAGCGCTTTCATCCTAACTTAATTGTAGGGCTTTTTCAAGTGTTAAAATAGTATCACTGTCTATTAGCCATCTTTAAATACCTGAGTTCAAAAAAAGGCGCCAAAAAGGACATATTAAATTTAAAGTGAAAGCACACATTTAAAATAACAGAATGTAATCATTCAAAAATAAAAGTAAAACGCATTAATATCCACTTGTTCCACTGAAAGTACAAAAACAATACTTAAAAAATACTTAAAAAATATATGTGTATAGTATAAATGTTTAAACACAAACAACCCATAAATACCATAAGTAAAATAATCTTTTTGAAATACATCCACTAAAGGAACTAAATTTCAACAATAATACCATTATAAAACTTCTGCTTTTTTGATTAGATAAGGCTTGATAGAAATATAATCATTAAGCCCTGGGGGGTGGGCGGCATTCAGTCTTATTTGCCAGTAGGTCTCCCTACAGCATAACCAATTTTCCCAGTCTCCCCCTTTGGGATCCACTGGGACTTGTTCAAGAATTCCAAATTGGAAGCCTGTGTGCACAGACTCATTTTGTAGGTGCTTACTTAATGCATTATTTGTATTTCCTTTCCTAATATTGTACAAATGTTCATAAATGCATTTATTCAACACCCTCTCTGATTTCCCTATGTAGAAACCTGGACAGTCTCTACACAGGGCTAAATATACAATACCTTTAGTGTAACAGTTACCCTTCTTGAAATAAACCCTACTATTACCATAATTTTTTAAGGTAATGGACACTTCCTCCAAAATGTACTTACAATATCAACACCTACCACATCTATTTGTTCCTTTATCTGGGTAGTATGTATTCCTATAAGTACTACTTTCAAAAACTTTTTTTAAATTCATTCCTGTTTTAAAAACAAAGTTAGGTTCACCACCCACTTTGTGCACTATATCCTTGTTGTGTCTTAACATCTTCCAGTTCCTTTGAACTAGAGCCTTAACTTCCTTAGCAGTGTTACTATGTTTAAGTACTAAAAACCTTTTAAAAACCTGTTCAACAACCACTCTATCACCCATAGAGGTTTACAGTACTTTCCCCAAAATGGGTTGGTACCTTGTAGCACGTCTTTGTATAATTTCATCTGACACTTGTTTAATTAATCAGTTAGGGTAACCCCTTGTAGTAAATAAGTCAGAAATAAACTCAATTTCTACTACAAAGTCACTCCACTCTGATGTCATTCTGGCTGCTCTAACCATTTGGCCCTTAACAATACTCTTTTTGTTTCCAAGGGTGATCACTTGTATAAGGGAGGTAAGAATTATTAAAAGTGTCCTTTCTGTGAATTCTTGATTTCAATCCCCCTTCAGTTTTATCTAACCTCACACCCAAGTAGTCAATCCCACTCTGGTCAAATTTAAATGTAAATTTTAAGATGTCAGTAGTAGAATTGAAAAACTCAATAAAGTCAGAAATAACATTCACTGGTCCTTCCCCTATAATGATCAAGTCATCCAAAAAATGTCGGTACAACCTAATATTTTTCCAAAATACAGAAGGGAACAAATACTGTAATTCCCATTGAAGGAGAACTAGGTTTGCATAAATGGGGGCACATGCTGCCCCCATAGCTACACCTCTAATTTGCTTGAAAGTTTCCCCTTCAAAGTACACAAAATTGTTTTCTAAAACTATTCTCATAAGTTCAACAAATATATCAATATCAAAACTCAAAAGGGACCTTTGGTCTTTCAAAAGTAGCCACAAATAATCCAGCCCCTCATCAGTTGGAATACAGGTGAACAAATCAACCAACTCAATGGTTGCAAAATATGTTTCACCTTCATATGGTTGCAAAATCAAACTGCGTAAAAAGTCCCATGAGTCCTTTAACAAATGATCGTACTGGTTGGGAATATGCTTAAGTATATGATCCAAAAAACATGCAATAGCATATGTTTTGGACCCTTTTCCGGAAACAATTGGCTTATATGGTGGATCCGTTGTACTTTTATGTATCTTTGGGATACCAAAGAAGGTCGCTAGTCTTGGTTTCTTAATAGTCAAAATGTTGCCAATCTTCTCATCAAGCCTGTTTTCGATAACAAATTCTTCAATAGCTAAATCTATTTTCCTATATGAGATGTTGATCTCATTAATAGAAACTGGGATGTACACTTTAACATCACTCAACATATCCAAAATTTTGCTCGAATAATCAAAGGTATTAACCAAGACCATGCCACCCCCTTTGTCAGGTTTCATAATTCGAATTCCACAATCAGCAATTAAGTCGTCTAAAATCTGTTTCTCCCTCATAGTTAAATTCGTTTTAAATGAATGTTTTTTCCTTATATTCTTGTCAATACTCAAATCATACAAATCTGAAATACATATGTCCTCAAAAACCTGCAAAGCCGGGTGAAGAGGTGTGTTAAATGTACTGGCCTTTTTAAACACAGTTGTGTCATAACCCTCAGTTTGGTCAAACAAAAGTGCAAAATTTAATTTCCTAGTATAGTTTTAATTCAAGAAGGGTGTCACAAATATCAAATCTAACTGTTGGAACAAATTTAAAACCTTTTTCAAACAGATGAAAATGTTCCTCATTAATATCAATACCACTTAAGTTAAAAATTTTGAAACCATTGTAAGAATAAGTCACTTTGTCAGAATCTACAACTATTTTTCCTTTTGTTTTCTTGTCAAAGTTAACTGTTACACTTTTCCTTTCATTTTTGTTTTCATCTGGTTCTTTCCTTTGCCTCCCCCCCCCCTGAAAAATCCTGTTCGTTCAATTCCCCTTCATCCCCTCCTTCCAAATCAGTTGTTACACCTATACCTTTACCCACATCTAAGATGGAGGGTTGGATGTGGAAAAATTGGTCACGGGGGTAGTAGGGTTATGGTTCAAAACCTCAACAACTACCTGTCTGTTGGTTGAAATTTTGTCAACACTTCTAAGTTGAACCTCATCCTCAATAACCGTGGGGTCAGGTGTTTTATATAAAGTATTTTTAAAGATTTTCCCTTTGAAAACATAAGCCCTATTGTCACTATATTGTTTTAAATCCCTCTCCAGTTTTCTTTTCTTCCTACCATATATTTCTTCACATTTCCTGTCTATCCGATAAAAACTATTTTCATACCATTCTTTATTGAACTCAAACAACAAGTCACCCCTAATAGCCTCGTCCAATTTTTCAGCATCCTTTAACATAGCATCTACTTTCAATTTAGAAAATTTCACCATCAACTTTAAAATTTTAAAACCACATTCATCAAAAACATTATTAAACTCATTAAGCATATTAATATCATAGGAAAACCTTTCAGGGTATTTACAAACACGTAACCCTTGTGGAACAACTTTTTTAACTAAACATTCTTCAAAATATGCAGTATCTAAATTAACACACTTTATCCTATACATTTTATTTTCCAAGTCTCTAATACCATCCTTCAATGAGGACATAGTCAAAGGATGGCCTGCAACATTAGTCTTGTTCTTTAAACAAGAAGAGTTGTTGAAATAGTTCCCTTCACTTTGTATATGTTTAAACCATTCTTTAACATTATGAAAATGCTGCAAATCAGCATTAAAAACATTGTCAGTTTGTTTCCCAGTACCTTGGTGTGCATGAAAACCACGCTGTGAACCTTGAATGTCAAAAGAATCACTCAGTCCAGCAGTTTGGAAAGCAGACTCTCCCCTCCTAAAGGCATCACGAAAAATTTCACCAGTTCCTTGTGAAGTTAATTTACTTTTACAACCCTTGTGTGGTGCTGAAACAAAACCACGAAGTGACCCAGTCTGTACCTCCATGTCACAGGCATTCGCCTGAGTGGAAACCTAATGGATGGACTCGTTCCTTACTTGCCCGCACGAAATAGAGTTACCAGTTGGTTGAAATGCTTCCAATAGACGTGCAAGATCTACCTTAAGGCTTAAGCACACAAGCTTCAGATTTGGAATTCTTGAACAAGTCCCAATAGATCCCAAAGGGGGAGACTGGGAAAATTGGTTATGCTGTAGGGAGACCTACTGGCAACTGAGACTGAATGCCTCCCACCCCCCAGGGCTTAATGATTATATTTCTATCAAGCCTTATTTAATCAAAAAAGCAGAAGTTTTATAATGGTATTATTGTTGAAATTTAGTTCCTTTAGTGGATGTATTTCAAAAAGATTATTTTACTTATGGTATTTATGGGTTGTTTGTGTTTAAACATTTATACTATACACATATATTTTTTTAAGTATTTTTTAAGTATTGTTTTTGTACTTTCAATGGAACAAGTGGATATTAATGCGTTTTACTTTTATTTAAATTTAATATGTCCTTTTTGGCACCTTTTTTTGAACTCAGGTATTTAAAGATGGCTAATAGACAGTGATACTGTTTTAACACTTGAAAAAGCCCTACAATTAAGTTAGGGTGAAAGCGCTTGTGTAATTTATGTAATAAAAACTACTTTGGATATATACCCTGTATGCTGACACAGCCGTTTTTCTTGGAGTAATGCAACCTTTGACCATCATGTGTCTATAGTAGTGAGGAAATCATTCTATGTTGCACAACTTATAAACAATGTATGGCATCTAAGTCCAAGAAAGTCATTGTTCCACTGTATTCGACATTCATCAGAGCTGTCATCAAGTACAATGCCCCCTTTGGTATGTACCTAACCAGCCATATCCAACAACTGAAATGTCCACAGAGGTTCCTCACTAAAAGAATACAGGGCTTAAGTAAAATGTCCTATGCAGACCACCTGAAGGCTCTATCCTTGTATTCTGTCTCCTACAGGCTTTTGAGGGAAGATCTATGCCTGACATACAGAGCATTGTCAGACCTCACTCTAATGAACCTCCTGCATATCCACAAAACAAACAGCACAAGAATTACCTGTTCTAAGGACTAGAACCTTGCCTGTGTTATAAATAGGACCTGCTGGAGAGACAGGTATGTATTCCCAGAGATCACCCCATTTCTGGAAGAGGCTCCTTATCCATGTAAAGCAGAGTTTCTCCCTAACCCAATTCAAGTGCAACTTGGACAATTGGATGGGGAATAGGAAATTCATCCTTGGTTTGGCACTTATCTCTCTAATGGACACAGACAACCTGTAAATGGTTCATCTTCCAGGCCCTAGCTTGTAAATGTTTCATCTTCCAAGCCCCTGTTTACACTTATCAAGGGTATCAGAATTTGTCAGAGATTTGGAATGCATGGCTAAGCTTATGAAAGCCCTTGTGGTCATTTGCCTAGTAAACACCTAGGAACCTAAGAGACTGCAATCACTGGGTATATCAATTTCAATGGTCGATGCTGCTTTTGTCTTCTTTTCATGGGCAAATATATCTGGTTTTCTGACATCTATTTTTTGAAATGTTAGTAATGGTTAATCTTAATGCTTTTTGGCTTATGTTTCTAATTCTTATCAGCTACTTCAATATTATAATGTCTTATTTAACTTGCTTACTTATGTAATCTCTGTAAATAGTCTGTTTGTAATATGTAATGCTGGTATTATGTAATGCTGTATCTGCTTACCCTTGGAGCTTTTCTCCCCGGGCCTCTGCTGAAAATGGACATGCATCCAGTCAGACTATCCCAGTCAACAAATGTAAAATAAAAATAAAAATAAAAAATTGTACAATCTCCAGTCTTGTCACATTATTATGTCTTTCAGTATACAGGCCCTCTGCCATTATCATGTCACACTTAACAACAAGATGCACAACTGTTTCCAGTTCTGTTTTGCAGAACTTGAATTTTTCTGTTTCTCCCACATTTTCAACAAACTTTGTAAGCCAGTGTGTACATAGTCTGCTATCCTGGGCTGCTAATATTAACCTTTTATTTTTTGGTTTAAATTCACCTCTCCATAACTATTCCTGCTTCAGATCCTGATTGACATGAGGTTGTTCCAAGAGTTTTCTGTACTTGCAGCTGTATTTATGCTTTTTCTACATTGCATGCCTTCTCATCTGATCCTTCTCCTTATATTTTTACCTTTGTTTTTTGCACATTCAGTTGCTTCCTAATTTTTCCTGTACCTCTGATTTGGTTTCTATTCCCACTTGACATCAATATGCTTCTGCTAAACCAAGGAGGGAAGTCATCTTAGATTTGTTTTCTTCGTGTTTCAAAACTTCCACTATGCTTGGATCTGGTGACTTTGGCAGATATGTTTGCAGTCTTACTATTGCAGATCTATACATCACTTTCAAAGAGGCCCATACCTCATTAAGAATGAGGAATATATAATGTTTATATACACTGATTTTTATATATCATTTGATAAGTGTAAAGCATTTTTTCTTGTTTTCCTATCCAACTGATCCAATACCTTTTGAGGCCAGTCAATCACCCCAAAAATGTAAGTTAGATTAGGAAGTGCAAATTGGTTTATAGCTTGGACTATATTACTAGATGCCAGAGATGCTTTCTGTATTAATTTTAGTTTTTTAACATATTCCTTACTGAGATTTATTCACATTTGTTCATGTTTTATTGTAGATCTTTCATCAATTCCAAAATACTTATACACTTCCTCCTGCTCAGGTTCCTTTATATCCAGACATATATTTTCTTGGTGGTACAGCTTTCCTGCTTTAAATGTTGTTTTGCACATTTATCAGGACCAAATGACATTCTTATATCATCTGGGAAAGTTTTGACACCTTCCATTGTGCTTTCAGTCCCTCATCTGATGAATTATACAGTTTTAACTCATCCACAAAAGAAGATGAGAGAAGTCTCTACGCTTGGTTGTTGTCTGGGACCCAAACTGTAACCATGACCTAGTCTGTTAAATAGATAGCTTAATTGGTTAAGGACAAATCAAAAGAGCAGTGGTGACAAAGAGTCACTCTGGAATATCACCCTTTGAATTTTTTTCCCTGGGATAATATTTTTTCTTTTATCATGGCTTAGCTGCAAAGTGGTTTGGCATTGTTGCATGGTCACCATAATGTAATTGATCAATGCAGGCAGTATCTTACACATCTGTAAGCACTCCTTTATCCACGAGTGGGATGCTGTCAAAGGCTTTTTTTTTTAATCTATCCATGCCATACTTATTGTCTTCCCCTTTTTACAATGCTCCATTATGACTTTATTTAACAACAAATGATCCTTTGTTCCATATGACTTTCTTTTGTTACCCATTTGTTCTATTGCCATGACTGAGTTTACTTCTAAATGACTATAAACTCTGTCAGCATCAATCCAGTATATAGTTTATGGATCTTTGGAAAGCATGTTATTGGTCTATAGTTTTTAAGATAGCTTGCAGTTTCACGCTTAAGGAAGACTATCAATTTTCCTGTTGTTAACCAGGTTGGTGCCTGTTTGGGGTGCATCTACGAGTAGTTCTTAGTCAGGCTAAATCTTCACATAACAATGTTAATACTTTTAGCCAGAAGTTAGGTACTGCATCTGGACTTGGGTTTTCCATTTAGGAGCTTGTCTTAATTTTGTTTCATTTTCTCTGGCCAATAATTCATCCCATTTGTTATCCTATACATTTGAACTTCTTACTGTTTCTTTTACTTCTTCTATCCATTCAGCATATTTGTTATGTTTCATAGGGTCTCCCTAGACATTTCTCCAAAATGTGTATATTTCTTCTTTTGGTGGTGTTTCTATTCCTTTTGCTTTGTTTCTCAGTTGTCTATAAAACCATTTTGGGTCATCAATGAATTGCTTATTTTGTACTTTTCCTTTATATTTTGTCTGCATATCTTCTAAGTTTTTCAGCCTGTGCTGATAGCTTTAATTTATTATTTGCAGTAGTGTATGATAGATCCTGGTCTGCTCTAATACTGCACATTGCTTTTATCATATCTCTCATCTAATTATATTTGTTGTGCTGTTCCCTTTTCTATACTCTTCTAACAGTGACACTTCGTGTCTAAATTGATTTATAGTTTTCTGTTTGATAGTTCCATGATGGCATTTGATTTTTTCCCTTCCTTTCCTTTACTTCCTGTATTTTTGTGGTAAGACTTCATCTGTTATTAATTTAGCTGCACAGTAGTACATCCTATTTACTTCTGTTATATTACAGGAATTTCTGTTAACAGTCTTGATTACTGTGTTCATTTGTTTTATCAGGCTTATAACATTTTGGGTCTTAATGACTTTCTATAATCTATTTTTTTCATAGATCTTAATATGTTTATCCATCTCTATTAAATCAAGCAACTCTTTCCTTAGATATTTTTCTTCTAAACTGAGAGCACATTCTTTATTCTTCATTTCCTATGGGCGTTCTACAGAAAGTTCCAGAACATCTTCCTGTGACATATTCTCTTCAGTTGCATCCTGCATCATTTATTGGTCACTCATATGTCAACTCACTAGCATATCACTCCGGAACATTGACTGTGTCAAAGTTGCCACCATTTCCTTCTGCTTCACTAGCTGTGCAACTTCAAATGAACTTTTGTATTGGTTTTCTTCTGAAGGCTCCAGGGCATTGTCATGTGGCAACTGATTAGATACTTCCTGTTCTACCTGTTTTTTCCTTAATTAGTGAATACATTGTTCCATCATGCAACATTAACAGGGACAGATTTTCTACACTAAAACCTTCACTTCACAGGTACTCCATAACTTCAGTTTCTATTTCTTTAACTTGTCAATTACTAATCCTCTGTTATACTTTCCTCCTTTGTTTTCTTATTTTTTGTATTTTAAAATTTTCCATATTGGGATGCCTTTGCCTATTTTTCTCTTCAAATATCTTTGGTGCTGCTTTTTCGTATTGATTAGTTTTTTTTTCTCTTTTGCATAAATATTGCATCATATTAAATCTCTTTTTCTTTCCCATGCTTATAGCTCTTCTTTAGATGTCTCCCACTCCTGTTGGTTCATAGGTTAATACTAAGCTAAATGCTCTTACGAGCCATTTTAAGCCTAGCCAATTATCCCTTGTGAGACTCAAACCCTGCACCTTGTGTTTGTCAGGCAGACACCTTAACCATTAGGCCACCCTCCCAACCCTTCATAGGTTCATAGGTTAGTACTAAGCTAACTGCCCTTGTGAGACATTTTAAGCCTAGCCAATTATCCCTTGTGAGACTCAAACTCAGAACCTTGTGTTTGTAAGGCAAAGACCTTAACCATTAAGCCACCCTCCCACCACTGTGGTACTCCCCTTGTCACTGCTTTGAGGTCAGATTGTTTCTCCTTACTTTGGGAATCATTTTTCCACCATGTTGTGGCATAACCTGTGTTAGACTTTCTACACTAAATAATTCACTTTGCAGATATTCCATAATTTCAGCCTGTCCTGAACTTCTACTTTACTAATTTTTTTGTTCTCTGTTTCCCCTTTGTAACATTATGTTTTGCATAGTGAAATTTTCCATATCTCAGTGCCATGGAAGAATGCAGAGTTCCTGTAATCACAACTACGCAGGTAAAAGCTGCACTCTCTAAAGCCAAAAACACAGCATCCATGGGACCGGACAACATCCCAGGCTGCGTTTTACTTGAACTTCAGAAAGAACTGGCTCTCCACTTAAGCACCATTTTCAGTAATAGCCTCGCATCAGGTTTTGTGCCCACTGAATGGCGCACAGCAACAGTTATCCCACTCCACAAAAGGGGAGCCACCACTGATCCCAGGAACTATCAACCTATTAGCCTGACGAGCCTGGTCTGCAAGGCCATGGAATGTATCATCATCATGGAACTCATAAACAAAGACATTGGTAACCTCCAAAGTCTTGATCCCACCCAGTTCGGGTTTGTGAAAGGCAGATCATGCCTCCTGAACCTGATCAACTTCTTTGAGGCAGTCACCAAAGCCATGGATGAGGGTAAGGTGGTTCACACAGCCTATCTTGACCTCGCCAAGGCTTTCGACACCATCCCCATTCTGAAATTATAGCTAAACTCACTAAACTAGATATAAATCCCTACGTCACAAGATGGCTTGCCAACTGGCTCACTGACAGAACCCACACTGTAAAAGTTGCAGACTCCAAATCTGACCTCAAAGCAGTGACAAGTGGAGTACCACAGGGTTCCATCCTGGGACCTCTCCTGTTTGGTATCTACTTCTCTGAAGTACAGGCTAACACAGAAGGCCTCTGGCTAATGAAGTCTGCAGATGACTGCAAACTAGGAGCCATAGTTAAGTCCCCAAATGATGTGGACATCCTATAGAAGGGCCTTACTGAGACAGATGCCTGGTGTCAGAGCCATGGCCTCAAGCTCAATTCCAAAAAGTGCAGTGTCATCCCCTTTGGTAAAATCTCTCTACCCATGAACTACCACATAGGCAGCAATCTACTTAACACTGAATGAGTGATAAGAGACCTTGGGACCCAGGTAGACAGTAGTCTCTCCTTTGATAGTCACATCGCCACAGTAGTCAGGAAGTCCTTCTACATGGCACACCTCATCATAAAAGGGTTCTCATCCAGGAAAAAAGAGGTCATTGTTCCCCTCTACTCGACACTCATTAGACTCATTATAGAGTACAACACCCCTTTTGGAATGTACCTCACAAGACATCTGCAGCAGCTGGAAAGGCCAGAAAAGTACCTCACAAAGAGGATTACTGGCCTCAAACAAATGCCCTACACTGACCACCTCAAAAAACTTCAGCTTTACTCCGTAGCATATCGCCTACTCAGAGGTGATCTCTGCCTAACATATAAAGCTATGTCAAACCCAGAGCTGTTGGATATGCTACACCTAAAGAAATCCCAATCCCTCCAAGCTACATGCTCTAGGGACCTAAACCTTGTCACCACAATAAACAGGACACACTGGAGGGATAGATTCCTGTCCCAGAGACTTCCTATACTCTGGAACAAGCTACCCATCTATGTCAAGCAAAGTTCTTCATTAGCACTCTTCAAGAAAAATCTTGATGAGTGGATGGGAAATAGGAAATACACCTTGGGGATCACTTCTGTGTCTCTGCTCAACAGTGGCACAGGAAAATAACTTTCTTGGGTGGCGTAAGCCATGGAACCTTGCTGGGTAGGCTTACGTAGGCCCATGGCCTGATAGCCTAGTACCTACCTATGAACCTATGAACCTATGTCTGTATTTCTCTGTCAAATATCTTTGGAGCTGCTTTTTGGTTAGTTTGGCTTTCTCCTTTGCATAAATATTGTACTGTATCAGATCTGTCTTTCTTTCCCATGTCAATGTTTCCTTTTTATACCTTTCAAAAATATATAGGTTTTGTTCTTTTCATTTTTGCACTTCCTCATTCTTTTTCCAAACGGCTCAAAGTTTTTTTTTTGTCTATAAAATATTTTTCAAGAATCTGTTGTATTACTAGGAAACAGGTCCTTAATGCTCTCTAAGGCCAAGAACACTGCATCAGTGAGCCCAGACAATTGCAGGATACCTTTTAAATGAAATGAAACATGACCTATCAGGCCCTCTGAAATTACTATGGCTATGTGCCTCATGAATGAAGAACAGCAACAGTCATTCCTCTGCACAAAGGTAGGCCATCTACATACCCTGGAATCTACAGACCCATGTCTCACTAGACTCATATGCAAAGCCATGAAAATAATTATCATGGAAATGATCAATAATGACATAGGAAACCTCCAGAAACTGGAACCAACCTTATTTGGTTTCTTGAAGGGTAGGTCATACCTACTCAGCCTGGTGGACTTCTTTGAGAAGGATGAGGGCAAAATGGTTCGCATTGCCTCCCTGACTTGGCCAAGGCATTTGACACAATACCCTGCTTGGGCATTTTTGACAAATTTAAGAGGTTAGGTACAAAATCTTTTGTCACCTGGTGGATAGCTAGCTGGCTTACAGACAGGTTGAAGTTAGGGAGTCCACCTCTTTAAAGAGGACAGTCACAAGCAGAATCTATCAGGGATTGGTCTTGAGACCCTTCCTTTTTGGCATTTACTTTCCTGAAGTCAAGGCCAATGTCAATGGCCTCTGGCTGACTAAATTTATAGATGACTGCAAATTAGAAACTGTCATTCAATTCCTCACCAACACACAATTTCTCCAGAAAGGGCTGACACAGACAAATAACTGGTGTCAGAGCCATGGATTAAAACTAAATGTCAAGAAATGCATAATAATATCCATTGGGAAGTCATTCACTCCTGGTAACTATCATATTGACAACACACCCCTATGAGTTGACTCAGTAGCCAGTGACTTGGTGACACACATAGACAATAATATAACCTTTTACTATCAGATGTCTACAGCAGTGAAAGAATCATTCTATGTTGTGCAACTTATAAACAGAAGTATGGATGGAATCTAATTCCAAAGATATCATCATTCCAAGGTATTCGGCATTCATCAGACCTATCACTGAGTACACTGCCCCTTTTGGTATGTACCTAACCATGCATAGCCAATGACTGGAATATCCACAGAGATTCTTCAGTAAAAGAATACAGGGCATAAATAATATTTTCAATGCAGACTGCCTCAAGGCTCTATCAGTGTATTATGTCTCTCATGGGCTGTTGAGGGGATATCTATTCCTGGTATACAGAGCACTGTCAGACCCCACTTTGATGGACCTTCTGCATATCTGCAAAACAAACAGCCCCAGAATTACCCATTATAAAGACATAAACCTTGCCTATGATATAAATAGGACCTGCTGGAGAGACAAGTATGTATCCCAGAGACTACCCCTTCTTTGGAGCCATCCATGTGAAGCAGATTTCCTCCCTAACCCAATTGATGTATAACTTAGATAACTGCATGGGAAACAGGAAATTCATCCCTTACTTGCAGTTTGAAACCCAAATTCAGTACATTCTTTAGTACAGTAGTAAGGAGAGTACAACAGTTATACATTCAGTTAAAATATGTATCAGTCATAAAGCAAAACAGATATATGAGGCAACTGCATTATTTAGCAGTTTTTCAAATCTGGGCAGTGAAGCACTAAGCAGCTAAAGAAGAGTTATGAATGTACAAAAGTAATACATTACACATACCACTATGCCTAGACAGTCATGCCTGCTTCCTCTTGCAGATGGTCCTGTTCTCCTATATTTCTTCAGACAAAATACTTATAATAACATTAATGAATACAATATACAAGTCAACATCACACACATCTTCTACCTGTACAGTAAGTCACAATTTTTATTTATTTTATTTTTCCTTAGTTGACCAGGTTAGTCCCACCAGGCTTGTGTCCTCTTTTCAGGGAGACCTGAATTGGTATTTATAATACTATGGAAAACTTGGCCAGAGCATCTGGGAACTTCCTCTACTCATGGTAGTAGGGGGAAGCACTTGTGTGTGACACAACAAACTCCTGTTCCTGTTCCAGGTGTGGAGGCAGCCTGGAGAAACAGGGAGAAAACATGACTGATTCAGTTTTTGCTGTAATTGGAATGAAAGTTGGTAAAAATGTAGTTGAAATGGTAGAACTGCTACCAGAAGTTTTTTTCTGATGATATGGGTGCAGAAAAAAACAGTGACATTGGAGGAAAAGGAGATTGTAGCTGAAACAGAGATAGATTTAGATGAAAATTTTCAGAGGAGATTGTTTGAAGGGGAGACAATTACCTCTGAAAAATGCATAATTACAACCTTCCATTCAGGGAGGACAAATTATGGTAATAGACGTGAGACAGAAAAAATATGTGCATAGAATTATAGCTTTATATGCATATGTAACAAAAAAGAGAGAAATTATGTTTAAAAATTTCTTGGAATATGTGTAAATATGGACATTATAGTCGTGGGTGATTTTAATTGTAATTTAAGAAAAATAAGAGCAATTGTGATGTTAAAAAGGTTGAAGAAATTATGAGAAGTGGAAAGTTAAGTGTATGGGAGAATAACCACTGGACCTACAAAAGGAATTAAATTATGACAGAATTTGATTATTTTTTAATATCTGATAGTTTAAAAGTTAAAAAAATTAAGTATGCTGGATTTTTGGATCATGTGGCTATATGGGTTAAAGTACAGGAAAATGAAGAACATATAAGAATAGGAAAAGTAATAATGAGACTTAATGAAAAAGAATTAGATTTAGAAGAGAAAAAATAACTTATAGAATTAGGGAAAATCATATGAATATGAAATAGTTTTATGAGAACTGGAATGTTTGGTGGCTTAATTTTAAAGAGAAATATAAAAAGGTGTGTTTAGTTTGTATAAGGAAGAAAATATGAAATCCAAAAGAGAGATATAAGGTATTATGTCAAGAGACATTCAGAGACTTATTAGAAAAGAAAATAATTTTTATGAAAAAGAAAGAAAAATATATAAAATGAATCAAATTAAAACCAACAACTTGTTATTTAAATAAAATATTGTTTACAAGGAAAGAAAGAAGAGGTAGCATCATATTTGAGTAAAATAATAGATGAAGGAAACATAATAAGAGAATTAAAGAATAAGAAAGGCAAGCAAATAAGACAGCAAGAAGGAATAAACAAAATAATTAAAGAATATGTATTAGAATTATTTGTTAAAAGAGAAGAAAACAGAACAAATTTATAAAGGTGAAAAATTAAATAATGAAGATAATGAGTATTTAGAACAAAAAATAACTGAAAGAATTGAATAAAATTCTAAAAGATATTAACATGAATTCTGCAACAGGACTGAATGGAATTGAATATGCTATGTATAAAGAAATGAAGGAGTGGCAAAAATAATTTTTGTAGAAGTTATGAATGAATGGTTAGAAACTGGAATTAAAGAGAAAGAAATATGTACATGAGTTATACATTTTATATTTAAAAAAGGAAATGAGGAGATAAAAATTGGAGACCTTTAACATTGAATAATATGGATTATAAAACTTTTATGAGAATAATAACAAAAATGTTACAAAAAATGGATAGAATATATGACCAAAATGTATTCAGAAGAAAAGGAAGAGGAAGTTGAGTTATTATAGATAATAAGAGAAATAATTGATGACATAAATAAAAATGTAGAAGTAGGTTATGATAAGGGATATATGTAAAGCATATGATAATATTCAATATAAATCATTATGGGGAATTTTACAGGTATATAATGTAAGAAAAAATATTACAAGTAATTAAATCTGTTTTTGAAAGGAACTATGTGAAACTAAATGTAAATGGCTGGATTGGGGAGGAAATAAAAATAGAATGTGGAATAAAGCAGACCTTCCCAGCTAGTAGTGTAATTTTCTCATTAGTTATGACTGTAATAGTGAGGGGAAATTAATAAAATGTCAAGTAGTGGCGAATACAAAATGATGAAGGAAGTACAATTACCAATAATGTATAATTATGCGGATGATATTGTACTAATTGTTAAAAATAAAGTATGGATGGAAAAGTAAAAGAAAAATTAAGTATAAATTAAAAAAAAATGGTTGAAGTATAAATAAAGAGAAAAGTAAAGGATGTGGTTTTGAAGCTAAGATAGGAGGTATTGAGTTCAGTGAAAACTATATAGATATATTAGGAATAATATTTGAAAGGAATGAATACAGACAACAACAATGGGATAATGCACTCTAAGAAGTAAACAATATTGCTATTTTTTGGAAATCATATAGGTTTTCATATAGAAAAAAGCACATTTGTTGAACACCATGTTAATAGGAAAATGTATGCATGTTGCTAACATCTATATGATTCCTATTAAGAATGAAAAGGAACTAATGATGATTATATTTTCTTTTATAAGGGGCTCTAGACTGAATCCATTCAAGAGAAGGATTTTATATATATATGAAAGAAGAGCAAGGAGGCTTGGGTTTAATAAACCCAATAGTACATGCAGCATCTTTAATTTTGTATAAGGTATTAAAAGGAATTATGCAGGAAAATAAAAACTTGATAGAAATTATACTATATTATAAATACAAAGAATTGTGGGAAGGAATGGAAGTTAAAAAATATAAGTAAAAACATTGTGAATGAAGAAATGAAAGAGTACCAAAACAAAATTGTGTTATGGAAAATAAAAAAGAATATATGTGTGAACAATACAAAGGAATGGTACTTATATATTCTGAAAGCATTAATGCATTGTGGAAAGATTTAGAAATAGATAAGAAAAACACCATAAGAATCATTACAAAATTAAATAATTATTATTTAAGCAAAGATATTACTCACAAGGTAAAAGAGAAGATGTATCAGCTTATTTGAGTAGCATAGTTAAATAGAATACTAGTATAATGAGAGAAATGAAAGATGATAGAGGAGAGGTAAGAAGATCTCAGGCACAGATTATCATAATAATTTATGTAAAGAAAATGTTTCACAGCAGAAAGTAAGTACAAAAAGCAGATGATTTGATAAAAATTAATGGATCAAGAAAATAAAGAATTAGAAAATGAAATTTCCTTATATGAATTAGGTAAGGTAATTGGACAAACTAATTTACAGTTGGTTTTAGGACAAGATGGAAAAGGATACCAATTTTATAAGAATTTTACTGACCAGAAAAAAAAAAACACTTCTTAAAAGCTATGAATGAGTGGTTAAATGAAAATTCCACCCCCGGATTCATGAAGCTCGGCGCAAGGCCGGTGTAAGGCCTGCGCCAGCCGTGCGGCATATAAATGGTGTAGTAGCGCCATATGCATATTAATGAAGGTGCGTTGCTACCACATCCACGTGCATAGGACTCGTGCGTGAGTGCATGGGGTGTTACTAAGCTACGCCCGGAGGCGTGTCAATGTCGGCTGGCGATGAGCAACCTAAACTGCTGAATATTATAGCCTGCCTGCAATAGTAATCACACCTATCATTGTCCGTGGATAATGAAACATATGCAAAGCATGCAAGACAGTTCCCGGCCACACAAAATGGAGAACAAAACAGAAATGCACGCAACATAATATGAGTTTCCGTCCATGGAACAAATGACATTTAAAATCATGTGTCCATAATGTACTGCACTGTCAGAAGTTATACCCAGTGGAAGTGAAGCGCATCATGTCAGCGCGCCACCAATACACACGTCTAGCCCCATGGGTATGGTCACCAGCAGTCCCACAGTGGTAGTGATAGTACACAGCAGAGCAGTTGTGGCTATATAACAACCGTAAAGAAACCTGACAGTCCATATTGTATACCAAACACACACAAACATATGTATATTAAAATGTGCTATACACATGAACAGGAACGTAACCGTCACATACACATAGGATGCTATATGTGGAACCGGGATATCCAAAAGTAGAACCCATGCATGCAAATGCAATACGCAACAACCCCTGTATAGCACATAACCCGCACCCATGTCTGAATGTCCACGAAATCCAGCTACCAGCCTTGCGCATCCGTACACCTACACATAGCAGGTATTCCCCATATGTAGTAGGAAGTAACGTCCTAGGCAGTGTCCGGATTGCAAATATGTATCCCATGTTTGTAAGCATCCCATGACAGGTACGTAAATCCAAATGCCTGCGCGTTAATGTTACGGCAAAATGTGTGTACATCCCGCATGGGATAAGTAACCTGTTGAAACCTCAGAGTTGTTTACACGCCACGGTGTCCATTACTGTACACATCTGGACAAAACATGTATGTGTAGTCACGGTACTGTTCAGTATCTACACAGACATGCAATTCATACTACGCAGGATGGAACAGCTGTCCACCATGCAGGTCACCCCACTAGGGTTGCCACCTGTGCAGATGGCCAAGGTGGGACATCCCTTGTAGAAATGTGAGAATTTGCAGGATAAAACATACCCCTGGCCTGTGCAAAGTACAGAATTACACGTGTATGCCAAGATAAAAGCAAATGCCATAGCATTTGAATAGCTTATGCTATCCCAAATAATAGTTATGTGTACCAGATACAAAATACCTGTATCATGCAACTAGTACAGAAATGAAGAAATATATTATTGTCTTAAAATCACAGGACATTTGCCATGTCTTAGGTGTCATTGCAGGACACAACTGTCCAAAGTGGGACCTCCCCTCACAAACAGGAACAAGTGGTACCCTACTCCCCACTGAATTATCGACAGTATATATTCAACTCAATCACATACCGACACCACCTCTCAACCTATTACAGCAACAAAACCTGGACAAAGCCTAAAAGGATGGGTGGACAAATAGGGACAGATGTAATTACTGCTCTCACAAGCTTCGAAAGTTCAAGGAATAATAGTATGTACATAAGCAGGAAATGTTGTGAAGGATGTGGGGTAGTCCCCAGTATTACAGAGGTCCGTACATATATACTCTAACAAGCTGTCACATATGTTGACTGTACTACTGCATACCCGTAGTTAATTAATAGTTAAGTCATGTGCAAAATAATAACCCTCGTAAGAATGAATACAGGAAATAGTCAAATGTGAATGGGAACACCACTCACCGTGGATTATGTATCGTAACCGCCCCCACCCATATTATGTATTGCCAACATCATAAGCTGCTGACAGGTGCCCAAACACCTGTGTCTGTAAACACAGATTAAATGTTTAAAATGGACAAACCCTGTCCATGTGCTTTGTCTGACATTTGAACATGGTCAGGGCAGTTCTGTTCACCAGGCGGACAAGCCTAAACCCAGATCACCACATGAACACCCTGACAATTAAAGACCTGTATGTGTCAGGACTATAAGCCTTTGGGTTCTTAATATCCCTGCAGTGATGAAATATGCAGCGTGGGTCCAGAGCAGTAGGGAATAGGGAATGTGTAACATGCAGTACCGCATTTTTCCCAGCAGGAGAATGGATGCCTGCGACGTAATTGAAGCGGTGAGGCATATGTTAATGTAGCTATGTACTATGGGTATGCATATAAATGAGTCAGAACATCAAACGTATAGTGGTTACAGCATCCAGCCAACGGGAATGCAGTCCCGGTTGAACAACGACTACAGCACATATAATGTGAAAGTGTAATGAATGCATCTGTGCTGTACAGACAATTAAATATGTAAAGGTGAACGTGTGTTTCGTAAACGTCCATTAACCATATTACAGATAATTACTGGTACTGTCACAAGTAATAAAGCCCACGTAAGCACAAAGACTTAGAAAACATATGTAACCCACAACAAGGATATGCATGCACGCCTGCACGTAACCCACAATAAGGAAATGCAAGTGCGCCTGTGCATGTGTGATCCGCTCACAGCATAGTAAATGAATGCTGTTTCCCCCATGTTAGTTATACATGGCTCAAACCTGTTAACCTCGTAAAGTATGAAACCGGACAAAGCCATGCAAACTACCGGTACAAATAGGGACAAACACCAGATATGTGCCAGAACAAACATAGAAAGTGGATAGAATAAAGGGTGTGTCAGTAGCATGGATTCTCTGAAGGGTATGCAGTTGTAACCTGAACTGCTTGCCAGAAATCCCCACTGTAAGTCTCAAATGAAATGCCACGACATTGCCAGATAGACACAGGTTTATTTAAAACACAGCGGAGATAAAGGGGCAAGCAGCTGTACACTCTGCGACAATCTGTATAGTGGAAAGTTATGGTATGGATATAGATATATGTGTATACACATAATCCACAGACGTAAACCAAAGCAAGTTATGAAATGAGGATTGTACATGTATATATGTATACACAACAGACTTATGTCCCGTAGATATGACATATGTACATAAATAGGCGACGTTATATCTAATATGGGTAGACAAACAGACATGCAGGAAAGGTGAATACACTGCAGCATTCCAAACCATTGGCCAGAAAGTGACAGTCCAGAAAGTTCTACACTTTAAACATGCAGATAGGTGTCCATTGCAGGACACCAAAAATTGAATCTTACGTAGTGTCAACCGACATTGACGCAAAAGAAGTGACCGCAGCGAATATGAAATAGCTGTACATGCAACAGTATCAGGTGCAAGGGTGACGACACGTGTCGATAGAATGTACGACGTACGAACTGATATCCGGAGAGTAGGGAGTGCATATATGTGTCTCCACACTTCAGTACCACACACATTAAACATGTGTAATGGGTACTGTAGAGTGTTGTCAGGTATGGGAATCATGGGTATGCAGAAATGGGCCTAGGTGTTGTTTGGCAGGGATTTCGTATACCCGCCCCGTGGGAGTGATGTGGGTATAGCACACGCCTATATTCTCAATAATGGGGCAAACCATCCACTGAATATTGCGGAAACCATTTTGGCAATATGTAGGGCCCTATATCAGTGTCATGTAGGTGATTATCATGGATGGACATGCGTACAACCAAGATGGTACCCATAACTGGCAAACTGTCAGAATAACACAGCTGCACTAAGGCATAGTACATGAAATACAAATAGGGACTATAATAGATATACCCCAGACAAAGTCAGAACATCATGAGAATACTGGCATACCCATGAATACGGATGTTATGAGTGTTACTAATCATGTAATGGAAATGTCAGTCACTATTATCTACCGCACAGTCCATAATGCCTTGCCAGCAATTTACCAGAAAGGCACATCACTATGACAAATGTAACAAGGTCAAACGTCAGGGCGTTTACCCATAATGTGTACAGGTAAGGGGTATGAAGGTAACCTGTCCAAAATACATGTACAGAACTAGTGATACTAGGTGGACAGGTGAGAAGAAAGACATCAGGACAAATGAGAAAACATGTACAAGACACACGCATGTACCCCGACAAATGTGAATGACAACGTATGCCCTGTGAATGTCAATGTGGAAGGTTAATAGACACAAAAGTAATGTGTCCCTCAGGGTGTCATGCAGTGTGTAACAATGTCCAGTCCCCCAGACACGTACGTGAGCTCTGCCACTGACGGAAAGCGCAAATACCGGAGCACACATACGGTACATTATAGACCAATTAGTGTGGATAAGCAGCTGTTGGCCTGTGTGAGGAAGACAACTGTCTGAGTGGGTGTGTCCTGCAATATAAATGTAATGGCATGTGGCCTGTGATGCCGCCATACAGTGTGTGTATTGGTGTCAGAAAGATGATACTTTGTTACAGACACATAGTCTGCAACTATACAGATTTACGCAGAATGTGCAGAGTTCTGTCTCATATGCTTGGTGTGTTCCACGTAACAACAGTAACATTCTGGCACTTTCATGATAACTGAAGACATGAAATAATGACAAACATGTGAGTAAGACACCAAATCCGACAGAAAAGCTAATGCTTACTAATGCAAAACCTATTATTGTGTCAACTATCTATGCTTGTAAGAGCAACATGTCAATACTGCCCCTAT
Organism: Protopterus annectens; assembly: GCF_019279795.1. NCBI lineage: Eukaryota > Metazoa > Chordata > Ceratodontiformes > Protopteridae > Protopterus > Protopterus annectens. The sequence continues at coordinate 610,132,125 of NC_056729.1, read as the reverse complement.
GTGTCCCACTATCAGATAAGGCCTTGTCCAGCAACGTGCTCTAGGAGGTGGAGTGGTATGAACAGAAACAGATCCATGTGTGAGGAAACAGCAATATCGACGGCAAGATAACGCAGAAGATATGAAATGCGCTGCAGTAGGACGTGCAGTACTGTCTGCAGGTATGTGCTGACATGTCAAATGACACAGCAGTCTACATGAAGAACCTATAGGTCTGTCACCTTTACAAATGATGATAGTGGGACATACCCAGAGCCATGCACACATCACAAATAGACATACACACATCAAAACTAGGCCATGATACATGAAGCCTCCGGCGTGTATGAGTACAGTGAGAGTACAGCAAGGATAGATGTCTGCCAAGATATACAGCAAGCGCCTGTAAGGGCATGTAACACCACCCGTAACACGGACGTTGCATGGACAATGTTGGGAGTTGCAAATTACCCCATTGGTATGTGAAAGCTATGCAAATATGCGATACATGAAACAGTCAGCTGTCCATGCAAGAGCAGAGTTATGGGCAGAAAATAGATTTTATATATATATATATATATATATATATATATAGAGAGAGAGAGAGATACAGACATACACACACACACACACACACACACACACACACACACACACACACACACACACACATGTGGCAGGGCTGGTAATCGAACCTACACATGACTACCCTATCACACTACAGCATGATGCATTTACAGAACACGCTACCGAGATTACTAAACACAGCAGACACACAGGCATTCTACTAGGTGCGTGTCAACATCTGCAAAGACAAAGACGTCAGCAGGATACATCTGTGTTGCGAAGCATCTAAAAGCATAACCTGAGTCCCCAGGCAGACGGGAGCATGCACATACCCACACACACACACACACACACACACACACACACACACACACACACACACACACACACACACACACACATCTGGCAGGCCTGGGAATCAAACTTACACCTAACTACCCTATCACACTACAGCATGACGCATTTACAGAACGCTCTACCAAGACTACTGAACACAGCACTTCCAGAGGCATACTTCTAGGTGGGTGACATCATCCGCAAAGGCAAAGACGCCGATAGGGAATGCATGTGTTGTGAGGCATCTAAAAGCATTACTGTGTCCCCAGGCAGCTGGAAACACATGCACACACACACACACACACACACACACACACACACACACACACACACACACGCACACACCCACTTGGAAGAGCCGGGAGTTGAACACACACCTACCTACTCTAACACACTACAGCATTACGCATTTACAGAACGCGCTACCAAGATTACTGAACACAGCACTCCCAGAGGCATACTTCGAGGTGAGTGACATCATCCGCAAAGGCAAAGACGCCGATAGGGAATGTATGTGTTTTGAGGGATCTAAAAGCATTACTGTGTCCCCAGGCAGGTGGAAACACACACACACACACACACACACACACGCACACACACTTGGAAGGGCCGGGAGTTGAACACACACCTACCTACTCTAACACACTACAGCATTATGCATTTACAGAATGCGCTACCAAGATTACTGAACACAGCACTCCCAGAGGCATACTTCTAGGTGGGTGACATCATCCGCAAAGGCAAAGACGCCGATAGGGAATGTATGTGCTGTGAGGCATCTAAAAGCATTACTGTGTCTGCAGGCAGCTGGAAGCACACACACTCACACACACACACACACACACACTTGGAAGGGCCGGAAGTTGAACACACACCTACCTACTCTAACACACTACAGCATTACGCATTTACAGAACGCGCTACCGAGATTACTGAACACAGCACTCCCAGAGGCATACTTCTAGGTGGGTGACATCATCCGCAAAGGCAAAGACGCCGATAGGGAATGTATGTGTTGTGAGGCATCTAAAAGCAATACTGTGTCCCCAGGCAGCTGGAAACAAACACACACACACACACACACACACACACACACACACACACACACACACACACACACACACACACACATGCACACACACACACTTGGAAGGGCCGGGAGTTGAACACACACCTACCTACTCTAACACACTACAGCATTACGCATTTACAGAACGCGCTACCAAGATTACTGAACACAGCACTCCCAGAGGCATACTTCTAGGTGGGTGACATCATCCGCAAAGGCAAAGACGCCGATAGGGAATGTATGTGTTGTGAGGCATCTAAAAGCATTACTGTGTCCCCAGGCAGCTGGAAACGCGCGCACACACACACACACACACACACACACACACACACACACACACGCATGCTTGGAAAGGCCGGGAGTTTAACACACACCTACCTACTCTAACACACGACAGAATTACACATTTACAGAACGCGCTACCAAGATTACTGAACACAGCACTCCCAGAGGCATACTTCTAGGTGGATGACATCATCCGCAAAGGCAAAGATGCTGATAGGGAATGTTTAGAGAGTGAGCGGTCTGAAAGCATATTACCGTCCCAAGGTAGATGTACACAAACACGTCAGTGCTGTTAATGGGCCAACGAGATATCTACGGAGCACAACAACACTGAATAGATATGGGATGCACCACAGACAGCACACCCTTCGAGAGAGCAACAACTGTGTTCAATGTAGGCATCCATTGTGACATTGAAATTGGACATTTGGTGCCTGGATGACCACCATGGCTATACAGGATGTCAATGGCCATGGCCACATGCTTAGTATCACACGTCTGTTTGGAAAGTACTGTGTGTCCAGCTACACAATGGTGTACTGGGCATGCTCACACACTTAGCTGTTGCAAAGAGCCAACTTGCATGCACACGGAGTCTCATCATGGAAGGGCGCAGTGTGGAATGCATTGTGTGCCCATCTACACAATGGCATACTGGGCATGCTCACACACATAGCAGTTGCTAAGAGCCATCTTGCATGCACACGGAGTGTAATCACAGAGGGGCGCAGTGTAGAATGTACTGTGTGTCCATCTACACAATGGCATACTGGGCATGCTCACACACTTAGCAGTTGCAAAGGGCCATCTTGCATGCACATGGAGTGTAATCACGGAGGGGTGCAGTGTGGAATGTACTGTGCGTCCATCTACACAACGGCATACTGGGCATGCTCACACAGCAGTTGCAAAGGGCCATCTTGCATGCACACAGAGTCTAATCACGGAGGGGCGCAGTGTGGAATGTACTGTGCGTCCATCTACACAACGGCGTACTGGGCATACTCACACACTTAGCAGTTGCAAAGGGCCATCTTGCATGCACACGGAGTCTCATCATGGAAGGGCGCAGTGTGGAATGTACTGTGTGTCCATCTACACAACGGCGTACTGGGCATGCTCACACACTTAGCTGTTGCAAAGGGCAATCTTGCATGCAGATGGAGTGCACACACAGAAGGGCACAGTAAGGTATAACTGCCCTCACGCACAAGGCAGTCACACATGCAGTGACCTGTATACACACAGCTGCCATCACAGCTGTCACAGATGCAGGTCATACACGTACACACTGCAATGTACACTGTAACTGTCAAGTCAGCACCATGTCGTTGGTGCAGCACTACACAGCCTTACGGTCCAACAACACCATGTGACACATGACCACTGGGCTGTACAGCGGTATACACCAGCTGTGCAGACTACATACATACCAATAGGGATCCAACAGGTGTTATGCCTGCAATGTACACACTGCAATGTACACTGTAACTGTCAAGTCAGCACCATGTCGTTGGTGCAGCACTACACAGCCTTACGGTCCAACAACACCATGTGACACATGACCACTGGGCTGTACAGCGGTATACACCAGCTGTGCAGACTACATACATACCAATAGGGATCCAACAGGTGTTATGCATTGCAATGATACCAGTATACATGAACAGGTCGGCTCAAGACATACCATGGCCCTTACACAGCTGTGACACCTGACTGTTGCTGTACACCAATGAACACATGTCTGGGTATGTCATACATGTGATTGTGTAGATATGTGCATGGACTGCACACACAACACATACATACATGGCCTTTGATGTACCTCGTGCATAACACTGGCCTAATCAATGCTATACACGCGAATTGAATGTGGGCCCATGTCTGTTGAATGCTCACACTACAGGGGGTAGCAGTGTTGACCGGGACACATACCCTTGTACTGGTCGCCTGTGACACCCGTGATATCATACCGCAGTCCATGTGTTATGTATGTCAACACACATGTCCAACAATAGCAATGCATACAAACATGGCAACAAGAGACACATGTGACATCTGTACTGTGTATGCAGCAAACATGCATGTGCAGTGGCCGATGTCCGTAACATAGTTGCACCTACCTACGACATGTAGACGCAATGCAGACCCATCATTGACATCTGTATACGGTGACATACAAACAGCACGGATGGAGGGATGTGTGTACATAACATGGTGAACCACCTGTATACATGTATGTGTGCAGGGGGTGGCTTACAGTTGTGTCACACACCATCCTATCATGCCATGTGCTAACTGTAAGCTATGTCGCTGTTACGTGACGGTGCTGACATAATGCATACACAGCGGTCAGGTGTTAACAACTATATGTCATATGGCACCTGTAACACCTACAACCTCTCATGTGTATATAGCAGCACATATGCCAGATATAGCATTGGTACACATAATGCAATCAATACCGCTGCATGTCCATCATACGTGTCATCATATGGCTGGTGTATCATTTCCAGCACTGCCATGTGTGTCTGGATGTGTGACCAGGGATGCCACATATCGCGGGGAATATGTCCCAGTTGCTACACATCCCTGTACACCATTGTAGAGAACTGTACATACGTCAGTGTGGGAAGCATGACGTTCACCGGTGAGGTGCATCACACACATCGGCTGTCCGTATACACATGTGTGGTCATCACAGTGTGTGTGTCTGTATGCATGTCTGGTGCTTGGTGTGATTGTGTATGCTAATATACGGTGGGAAATTATCACTGGCCCCACGTGTTGACTAACCCGTAATGGTGATGCATTGCACAACACTGTTGATGCCATAGGTCCCAGCCATACTGGCTACCTGTGCATGTCCCTTCTCTGTGGCATGTCGTGTGGGTGCATAGTACTGTGAGGGTGATGACCACAAAGGCAAGGGTCCCCAGCTGCACACTATGGGGTGTGCATTATAGTGGTGTACACCCCGTGACTGCGGCCATGTTCATGTACTGTTACAGGGTCCTACTGCTGCACAGTGTGGCCTCCAGCTACCAAGTGACACCTCACATCATCATTGGCCAGGCCGCTGTGTACAACACCTGTACCATGTCACCATACCTGTAATGTGTCCTGCTATGTATGTCACATCTCTGTCCAGTGTAGCCTGTGGCACCGACCACATGCATCAGGTGCAGTATATGTGCGGACATCTGTGTCATGTTTGTGTGTCCAACAGTCAGGATGAAGGTACATGTAGCATGCTGATATTGCCAGACGTGCCTGTGTGTACTCCACAGTTACACGTGGGGGACTGCAAACACTGCTACCTGTAGGCACATGCAAGTGCACCATAGGAGGGAACCAGGGTATCACAATCAACATGGTGCTACAGATGTAACCGAGACACATACCGTGAACACATCACAATGCATGCTGCACCTGCACTACATGGTGTGACTGGTGCATGTCGACAGTACACAACCTATGTCACATACACAACTCAGTATTCACACACAACCACTGCAACATACACATCCCTCACTATGCATACACAGGTATTACATACACCTCTCCCTATGCTGTTCACCCTGTGCATCAGAATATTTGTGCATAACCCTGCACCGATGGTGTGGATGACAGGGATGCGGCACAGGCTTCATCATATGCACAGGGTGATATGTTTGCCAGGGGCATAGGCTGCACACAACCACTGCAACATACACATCCCTCACTATGCATACACAGGTATTACATACACCTCTCACTATGCTGATCACCCTGTGCATCAAAATATTTGTGCATATCCCTGCACTGATGGTGTGGATGACAGGGATGCAGCACAGGCTTCATCATATGCACAGGGTGATATGTTTGCCAGGGGCATAGGCTGCACACAACCACTGCAATATACACATCCAACACTATGCATACACAGGTATTACATACACCTCTCACTATGCTGTTCACCGTGTGCATCAGAAAATTTGTGCATAACCCTGCACCAATGGTGTGGATGACAGGGATGTGGCACAGGCTTCATCATATGCACAGGGTGATATGTTTGCCAGGGGCATAGGCTGCACCAATGGATAACATCATGTGTGTGTGTAAGGGCCAGTGAGTTGACTGGACATGTCTGTGCAGAATGCATGTGGATGTTGTGGAGCCCTACAGTTGTGTTTGCTGTGTGCGTGTATGTGTGTACACAGTTCTGCCATTTGTGATGCCTACACAGGGTATAATTGACAGCCCCAGATTGTACAGTGCAGGTTGTACAGCTCACTGTGTCCGTCCACGTCCATGTGACCTGTGCCTGCCTGGGGTTGCACGGGCACTACCAGGTGGAGGTACAGAGTGGCTACTGTCCGACGACACATGTTCGCTGGAAACGTGTCCCCGCTGAGACCGTCCAGGGCCACGTCCACGTGGCCTGCTGTGTCCTGGCATTGACAGCGCAGCAGCAGCTGCACTGTTACTGCTACCGGCACTATGGGAGTGGGCATGTGAGGTGGCACTCTCACGTCGGCCTACACTAGGTGGTGTTGCTGGCCTACGCCTCACTCCTACCAGGTGTTCCAGCACAGACAGCTCCCGCTCACGGATTGCCATGCCTCGGTCAAGGATTCAGATCATTTCACCTAGTCGCCTATCCAGAACATTAGCAATCTGCTGTTGAGCATTTGCCAATGCCTGGATGTTGTCATGTAGGGTATGGATAGCAGCCCTCTGCAGCCTCTGCCTTTCTCTGTTCTGCCATTCAGCATGTGTCTGTGCCACCATTACAGTCTGGAACATGCATCTGGTGATACCAGCTGCTGCGCTCTGTCCTGCAGGTGCATGTCTGCCAGAGGTCCTCCTATGAGCAGCACCAGCCACATGCCTGTGTGGCACATCTGCAGTCATTACACTGACACTATGGTGTGTAGACACACCTTCTGTAGCCACCACACATTCCTGTTCCATGCCAACAGACTCTGACTGTCCTTCCTCTATGGCCACCGGTGATGCGGTATGTGTTGGCAGCAGAGCTGTGTGCGGGGAAGAGGGGGACATAGCTGGGATGGTAACCATTGGCACAGATTCAGCCCCTGACAACCCTGCCTGTACCTCATGCATATGTTCATCACCGCTAGTATCTGTGGGGACACTAACATCAGATGGACCGCAGGAGGGTAACGCACCTACATCACCTGTGAATGCAAAGAAATACTGTAAAGTACAATAGACACACACACACACACACACACACACACACAGACACACCATGCATGTGATTTGTCAGATGGCATGCAGCATGCCTGCGACAGAGCAGAGGGCATGCAGCTCAGACATTAATAGTGTTAGTAAGCATACCTCCCTGGGGTGCACAGTACAGCAAGCAAGTGTCATATCAGTAGCCATGCAGGTCACACAATCATGGTAGTATGCATGCAACCCCGTGATACACCATGTGGCCCAGAACAGGATAACAGTACACATGGCTGACGTGACCTTGACATGTAATTTGCTGACATGTGCATTAACATGCATACATGTTTGACACAATGGTGTCCTGACACATGTACAGCATCATAATGGGCTTCACATTGCAGTGTTGTGTGTATGCCCTACAGATAGAATGCATGTTTAGCAAATGTGCATGAACACAGGAGGGTAGTGTGAGCCATCTACATTGCTATACAGTGTGAAGTACAGACACTGTGCCATTGCATGGCAACATGAGGCATGTATGTTGCTGTAGAATGCATAATATGTACACATTGCATAGCCATAACTGCAACACAGTTGTGATGTTCGACAGATCGTATATGGTAGACTTCAGTGACACCTCCAGTAGCTGTGCACAGGCGTTTAGGTTGTCCACTGTATCACATCAACTGTATAATCGGTCAACTAAGGCTATAATTGGATCATGTGTGGACAATGTGCAACAGGGTGTATACACATCCCATGTACTGTATGGCTACATGTCTCTGGCCATCCCCCATGGCCATGTGTGCACATGTGGTGGCCAATTGTGTGTGATGGGCATCTTCTCCACATGGTTGTGCAGTCCCATATGACATACACCCATACATGTCAGATATGTCACATTCCACAGGTCTATGCAGACAACGGGTTGTATGTTTGGTATGTGGGGTATAGGTCATGTGATAGTGTGACAATATTGCAGACAGAGCACTACATGTCTGGGACATGTCAGGTGGAACATCACAATGTGTACACCCGATGCAGGGGCATATGACACAATGGTGACACTTGTGGGCTGCCCATATCACAGCTCACTGTGTGGTACTGTGTGTATACTACACATGTTGTTACAATGCATACTACATATGCCTCCATTGTAGAACACCTCCACCGTTGTATGCACAGCTGACCACACATGTAGCAATGACAAGTACTGTGGTTTCATGTCTGTGTATCATTATGTGTGAATATATTGCACATGGGTGGCGTGTGTGAATGCATGGTGGTGCGACCTGCATATCATGACTGGAACAAACATCAGGTGTGCAAGTGTTAACTGGCCACATGGCAAATAGATCTACACTGTAACATGCCTGATACTGATGACAGTCTCACCTGCAATGGACCCATGTCTGTGCGACATGCCAGAGGCACCTGTATAGGGGTGACACACCAGTATGAACATTATCCATGACTGTATGACAGCCACAGGTTGCACTGTGCATGTGCACACATTCACCTGTGTAATAGCATATAGTATGCACATGTGTGCGTACACAACATAGCATACTGTAGTATGCAGCATGTGTGCCCACATACCTGGCATATGTTGTTACTTTACATTATGTACAGTGACACATGCAACTACATGGGATATAATAGCCATATGTGCATTACTGACTTACCAGGCAACTCCAGGCTCATTGGTTGGGAGACACCCACCTCCACGATGGCAGCTAGTGTTTCTGGATGCTGTTCCCTGGGTGTCCCCAGACTGGCCAGTAGCTCCTCAGTGTGTGTGAGTGGGGGCTGGGTTGGTGGCCCACCACCTGTTCCACCTTGTTCCCTGGCGATTGCAGTGGCATGCTGTTTTGCATGTCGTATCAGGTCCATGCAGTGTCTGCACACCTGCTGGTAGGTGCGGTTATGGCCACCCACATCGTTCACCCTCCTGCGTAGATCCTGCCACAGGTCATCCCGCTGCTGGGCATGCTGTGGCACATGGCTGAACAAGTCATAGTTGTCATGGAGCTGTGGGATGAGGACATCATCCTCCTGGCGGGTGTATGCTGGGAGGCGTGTACAGGGCATTATCTGTAAAACATAATGATGGTGACAGGTCACAGTTTCAGAGATGTACAGAGATACTGCTGCACATACATTTCTATGACATCTACTGCATCTGCACGGTTATCTTTGCAAAGCACCATGGCACTGACATGACTGACGTGTTTGTGTCACACATGTCACACCCATTATGCATTGGATATCATGACCATATATGTGTGTCATCTCATTACAGTGTTCATACTCCATGTACATGCTGTGTTGCTGTGGGCATGTCTATTTGCCTGCACTTGTGTTCTTACCTATCTGCACATGCCTCAATGTGTCCACGGTACTACTGTTGACCTGGATGCTGTGTATATGTCACATATCAACACAGACACAGCCGGAATGGACACATACGCATGGACACCTGTACATGCATGTGTTTTGCCATATACATCTACACAGCACTGTACAACTGTTCAACATCCTGACATGGATCGCCTGTATTACACATGTGATAGACATGGGACAATGGATAGTCAGACGACATTCGCAGGGATGGTCATCAACCATAGCATGTGCGGGCATGGTTTCCACGCTGTTACAGACGGCCATTGTGCCACCGCAAGCTGCATCAGTGCCACATTATTGATCCAGTCAGGTGATAGTACATCTACCATGCGGCCATCACAGCATGTATGACTGGGATGACATCTGCAGCTTTAATGGACAGGGTTGCATGGTATGGTGGGAGTATGTCACATATATGACACAGGGATCTGTCCAGCCTGTGGCGATCCTAGCATTAGGATGGTGGCTGTCCATGACATATGTCATATAGATCAGGATATGGACATTGTAGCATGTCCATCATCATGGTGTAGCAAATGTCCTTCTGCAAGGTAGACAGCATGCTGCATAGTGGAGGTGTGGATTGTGAAGGCTGTTATCGCACATCCATGCATAGCCATTACCCCTTACAGGTGGTATGTGATCCAATATTGGTCACCACAGTGCTGTATATGCCTGGCCACTGATCTCCGTGCTCATGGATGGCACCCTGACATGACATGGGTACCTCAGATGACTACCTAAGGGGCCTGGAGACGTCACCATGTCGGGGGTGCACTGCACAGCACCATCCCTTACACAGTGTCCATGATGTTGACCACAGCCTAGGTAGCAGTTTATGGGTACAGGGATGTTCACCTAGCAGTGGCACCGCTGGTTTCATCCATCAGACTTGTGCACATATGCCACACACCTCACACACACAGCCCATTCTGTATGTTGTTCACAACACTGACACAGCTAAACTGATAGGTCATGGCCATTCACAGCCTTACATACACAGTTGCCTAACATTTGTGTGTGTGGTATGGGCTACAATGAGGGTGGGGTACAACACATTAGCCCTGTTCTACTGTATCTGGCACAGATGTGCTGTGCACATGTCACTCTTGCACCTTTTGTAGTTGTGGGTCTGACAACAGGCCACTGGTGGAACACACCTGTGACATGCAAAGGTATTTGTAATCAAATATCCGTGCTATCTTGTACATCTGTACTGCTAACATCTACAGTGCTAATGGTTCATGGACATGCACACCATACTCAGCAGGGTTATAGTGCGGTGCCACCCTAAATGACTGTCATCACCACTTGTGGGTTGATATTATCCAACAGCAGCAACCAAACAGGAAAACAGGATATGCAAGAAAAAACAACAGCCAAGCGATCCACCAACAGCAGTTTATTTAAAAAGAACTCTGACGGCTCGGCCACAGCCTTCAAGGAGTAAAAACCATCAGAAACCACAGTACATTTTATACTAAAACAAAATTGCCAATTATACAATTAACCAATAAAAGTTGGCAATTAATTAAATAACACTCTCCAATTAAAGTCCTCATTTAGACCCAAAGGAGACATTGTTTTAAACTTCAACATGTATACAGCTTCTTTATACAAAAGAACTGATTTAATATCCACATTATTGTAACCATTAACTTGTATTTGTTCTAAAACAGTGCCCTGTAGTCCTTTACTAATACCATTATGTACATTCAAAAAATGCACGGCTATAGGGCTAGTTTCCTTTTTATTTTCAATGTCCCTCACATGTTCTAAGAGTCTCACCTTAAAGGCACGTTTTGTTTCACCAATATAAATCTTATGGCATGGACATTGTAAAGCATATATAACACACTCAGAAATACAAGAAAATTGTTGTTTTATATTAAATCTAATACCATTAATATATGAAATTATTGAAATGATATTATCCAACACCCTATCTGTATTGTATGGTCATGCTAGGCACTTGTTCAGAACATGTGAGCATGTCATGAGCTAATGATTACTATAGCGCCCATTCCACACCATTTCCCACAGGTACACTGGCTGTCCTACACTTCCCAGCTTGCTTAAGGTATGACAGCTGTTGTACACATGTAAAGCACATATCCTGTGGGACATGGTTGTAAATGCAGGCATGTCCAACTGTCACGTACCAGTGCTACTGCATGTCTATATGAGGGATATGTCGTACATGTGGCAATAGAGCAATTGTCTCGTGTACACATTCAGTGCTCACTTCCCAACATACGGCACTACAGCCTGTGGGGGATGCACATCTGCAGCCATGCTGGGCCCATAGCTCTCAGGTGTACCTCATTACGGGGAACGTACCTAATTTGGGGTTCTAAAAGGTGCATGTTCCTCAAGGTTCCACATTGGAAGGGTCTGTCACACATTCAATGTTGTACATAGTTTACCTTCTAGCCATGGCTAGATAGATGAGAATCATAGTAATTCATTGGAATATCTATTTTATACGTAACACCAGCCTATTTTAGCCATCATATGGCCTTCCTAGTTGACGCTGTTAGTAAGCCAGTTGTAAGTGTTCCACGTTTCGCCCATTTGTCACACTGTATGAAGGCTAATGTTGCTCATTTTGGGGACAGGAGGCTGACAGCTATGGCAGGGGGTAATGCTGTCGCCAACCCTGACTGCACCTGACAGTCATTTGGGGATGTGTAACATTCTCAACACACCCCACCCATCACATAGTCTCACATAATCTACACCACTGGCCACACCTATGAGGGCAACCTGTGCAGTATGTCTCCATACTCACTGTAGGCACCAGAGGTAGCCTCCATCATGGAAGACAACATCACCAGCTTAGAGCCCACAGACTCATGTGTGCCCATCACATACAGCCAATAGTGTGTTATAACATTCACAACACACCAGTCATAGCTGACTCTGTAGGGTGTCACACTGCAGTTCCACACAGCAGGCTACACAAGGCATTAGTCGCTTACATGTTGCTGTTGGGTAACTGCTTCTGCAACATAACCTATGCACCCATGCCACACCTCACCAGGTACAATATGTCTGTCATTCGCCATGTTAGTATGACTGCCCTGTGATGCCACTTCACAGACTACGTGTGCAGGGACATGCAATAGCTCACTAGTCTTATAGCCCTGAGGGTGTGGGCCTAGCCCTGGGGAGCATTTTGCATTCATCCAGACACAAGAAAGAGGGGGGGTGTCCATATTCATAAAGGACACCCACACCTCAAGGTTGGTGGCAACGCACGATGCATCGGAGACCATCCAGGTGCAATTAACCATAGGCAAGACTGCTCTGCAATTTGTAGCATGTTACAGGCCACCCTCTCAAACTCAGGAACCTCACATGGCCTTCCTGAAAACATTGGAGGGGATAAATGTATCTCCAAACACCATCATACTAGGTGACTTCAACTACCCTAATATAGACTGGGAACACTACTCAAGCCCAAACACTCTAGCCCAAAGGTTCCTGGAGTTCATAAACTCAAATGCCATGGAACAACTAGTCACCATCCCACAAGAGGAGAAAACATACTTGATCTCATCATCACGAACATGGGATCACAATGTTCAACACCGAGTATACCCTTCACTGGTGAGATCAGATCATAAACTAATCTCGCTGGAGGTCCTCATCCCGCCCTCCCTGAAATAAAAAGACCACAGTGAAAAACTTCTCAAAGCCGACTTCACACTTCTAAAACTAGTGTGGTCTCCTTTAAGGCCCCTGAGCCAGTGGTAAACATTACTCAAACCGCTGAATCACTTACAAATGCCTTCTACCAGCACCTACAGGACTGCATGGATCAGGCAATCCCAAACAAAACTAAGACTCTTTGTACCAAAGGCAAGCGTCCAGTCTGGTGGACCCCAGCCATAAACAAGCTCTACAACAAAAGGAGGAAACTACTACAAGATAGAGCAAAATCCTTGAAAGGTAAGACACCCTTGATCACTATAAGTAAAAAACTAAGAGCTCTCATAAAATCATCCAAGGCAAATTTTGAGAAAAATCGCCAAGGACTCAAAAGACAATCATAAGGCCTTCTTTAGCTATGTTAGAAACCTAGGAGGAACCTCCCAGATATGCTCAGAATTAGTTCAAAATGATGTGAAGATTACTGAACCTACACACATTGCCAACATACTAGCTGACAGGTTCAGTGCAAACTCCCCTCCCCAAAGGAGAGATATCTATACCAGAGGATTGTAGCCCCAAACATCTCCAATGCCCAGGTGAGAACTGCTCTCTCCAAAGCAAAAACACAGCATCCATGGGACGGATGGTGTCCCGGCTGTGTGCTCCACGAACTCAATGAGGAATTAAACCCACAGTTAGGACAGCTGTTTAATCTTAGCCTCACCTCAGGATCATTACCCAGGAGTGGCGCACGGTGACTGTGGTCCCACTTCAAGGCGGTGCCTCCACCGACCCTGGAAATTACCGTCCCATTAGCTTGACAAGCCTTATCTGCAAAGCCATGGAAAGGATCATAATGGAACTCATAAATAAAGACATAGGAACTTGCAGACTTTGGATCCAACCCAGTTTGGCTTTGTCAAAGGCAGATCATGCCTTTTAAACTTGGTTGACTTTTTGAGACAGTCACCAAGGCCATTGATGAGGAAAGGCAGTCCATACAGCCTACCTTGACCTGGCCAAGGCCTTGACACAATACCCCACTCAGGTATCATCGAAAAACTCATCAGCTTGAATGTAAACCCATACATCACAAGATGGGTTGCAAACTGGCTAGGTGACAGAACCCACAGGGTCAGAGTTGCTGGAGCCATGTCAGACTCAAAGCCTGTCACAAGTGGTGTCCCACAGGGCTCAGTCCTGGGTCCACTCTTGTTCGGCATCTACTTTTCTGAAGTACAAGCAAGCGCAGGAGGGTTATGGCTGACAAAGTTTGCAGATGACTGCAAACTGGGCCATAGTCGAAAACACATCTGACACAGATATCCTTCAGAAGGGCCTCACAGAAATGGATAACTGGTGCCAGAGCCATGGCCTAAAGTTAAATGCCAAGAAATGCATAGTCATACCCTTCGGGAAAAACAAGGTTACCCCTAGCTACCATATAGGTGGCAATCCACTGAGCACAGAAGAAGTCATCAGGGATCTGGGGACCCAGGTTGACAGTAGCCTTCGTTTGACACTCATGCTGTTAAAGTAGTTAGGAAAACCTTCTACATTGCCCACCTGATCATGAAGGGATTCACATCTAGATCAAGGACTGTCATCGTCCCCTGTACTCATCACTCATTAGACCTATGATTGAGTACAATGCCCCATTCGGAATGTATCTGACCCGACACCTGCAGCAGCTGGAAAGGCCCCAAAAGTTCCTCACCAAAAGGATAAAGGGTCTCAAAAATATGTCTTATGCTGCCCAACTGAAAGAACTCCAGCTCTATTCAGTCTCATACCGCTTGCTCAGAGGTGACCTGTGCCAGACATATAAGGCCATGTCAAACCCAGATTTGATGAATATGCTTCACCTCAAAAAATCTAGATCCTCAGAACCACAAGGCGGGAGACTTAAACCTTGACACGGTTATTAATAGAACGTGCTGGAGGGACAGATTCATCACCCAGAGACTCCCTATGCTGTGGAACAAAATCCCGGTACATGTGAGGCAGAGCACCTCGCTGGCCTTGTTCAAGATGAATCTTGACCAATGGATGGGAGATCGCAGATATACCCCAGGGATTACTTCTGTGTCACTGCTTGACAGAGGCACAGCAAAATAATAGGCATGGTTTTATTCAAACTAAAGGGGTGGCGAAAGCCAAATAACTATGGGCTAGGCTTATAAATGCCCTTGGGCAGATAGCCTAGTATGAACCTATGAACCTATGAATACCACTGTACAATGACCGACTGTGTCACTTCGACAGTTGCCTATGCTCCTATTGTCATTCCACAGGCATGTGTTATCTGTCCGCTATGACTGTCCTGGTCAAACACAATGCTGTGGCACAGATGACTTGCACCTGTCGACCCTGGGAGTACAGCTCACATGCTAGGCTCTTGCTGCTGCTATACTGCCTGTCCTGCACAGTTTCCTATAACAGTCACCGGCAGGGCGGTAACTGGCATGCGTGACATGGGGTCATGTGACACATTGCTTGCATCTTCCCCTGTGATGCACGCAGGCAAGGCACACCTTATAGTGCACCACTCCAACATTTCTGCAGTGACTGGGACCTGCCTGTAGGCTCTGCAGAGCACACCTGCAATGACAGGTTATAGACGGACCATACCTTCCAGGCACATACCTGGACCGGCACACCCACCGCTGAGGGGTTCCCATATCCCACTATGTTTTGCACATCCTGGTAAGTTGCTTAGCACAATGCATCAGAGGTGCTCCACGTGCAACTAACTGTGTCCGGGACCGCTATACACATTGTAACAAGCGACAGAGTCAACATCATACCCCACGGGTAACATACCTTCTATGGTGGTATAGTGGACAGTGGGCCTCAGCTACTACTGATGTGTGACTGACACTACCCCACACTTCACTGGGATAGCCACTCATGTACCGACACATCCATGAGTCATACCCTCCACTCTGCTGGATCAACACATACGCAACACCTCCAAGACCTACATTACCCTTGGCATGAACACTACCACCATGTGGCTGGTGTTACACACCTGGGGTTATCCCCTCATTGGTGGATTCTGAACATATGCTAATCTACCTTGTTAGCCACATCCCAGAAACACACCCATCACAGCATACACAGTACATGTGTACTACTACACCTACTACAGATGTCTGCTGACAGCGGTTGTTAACATCATGACACCCGTGCAGATGGACAATGCACATACAAATGCTGACACATACCCCAGTGCACTTAATTAGCATGTACACAACTGCATGGATCATGCTATTCCACACAGAGCCATGATGGTACACACCAGATAACAGACGCCACTCTGTTGGTCATGTTCCATGGACATATGATGTACAACAACAGGTGTAGGCTGTTGCACAGTGGTGTACATTCCCATGTGTGGGGTGGCTCACTGGTCAGCCATGGTGGAGCCACAGGGTCCCTCATCACATACTCCAAGACTAGCTACGTAAACATGACTGCCACACATTCCAGGGTGTACCACCAGGCATTATGGTGGTATGTCAGTATTCTATGGCAACACCCACATCTGCTGTCACATACAACAGTCACTCGGGAACATTGCAGACCCAGGTATTGTTGGCAACATGCTGGAGGATGGATTTAATGCTGACAGTACACCCTCTCACTCACTACAGGGCCGCAATCCATACATGAAAATTGTGGTGTCCCTGTGGTCACACCTACACAGTACTGACCTACACTCTATGTGTCCTGGGACACTGGCCCCATGTCACCTTCCAACGTCCCAGGCTGTGATGTCCACCAACTTCTGAATTCCTTGTCTCCCCACTAGGCCACCATATTCAGTAATAGCCTTGTTTCAGACATTGTAGACCCTGAATGGCACACAGCAGCATTTATCACACTACACACAGGTGGCACCGCATTGCACGAGTGGGGCTATAGTCCTACACACTTGACTGGACTGTTCTGCATCGCTATGGGGCACATCGTCAAGGACGTCATTCTCAGAGACATTGTTGGTCTCCCGTCCTCTGCTGCCACCCAGGTTGGGCTTGTTAAGGCCAGAGCATGGCCCCTACACATGGTGGACTCCTTCCATACAGTTACCAGGGCAGTTGCTGATGGTACTGGAGTCCACACATCCTACATTGTCCTCTCATTGCCTTTCAGCACCATTCCCCTTTCTGGTATTGACAACATACACATCCACCTGCACATCATACCCTGTGTCTCAGGATGTTATGCTATGTGGCTCATGGACAGGACACACAGTGAGGCCAGCATACCATAGTACCTACTACATGTCAGGTACTTTGGCATACCACAGTCCTCGGTTATAGGGCCCCTCATGTTAAGTATATGCTTCCCTGCGGAACAGGCTGGCACAGGGGACTTTCCCTGCCTAGCTTTAGAACCCCTACATACCGGGCGCCATGATTGCTCCACCAGCTGATACTGACTCCAACCATACGGGTGTCGCTGTGACAGATACATAATATGACTATCATGGCATCAAGCTGCATGACACAAGGTGCATGCACATCACCTTTGCATTACACCATTCACCCACTGACTATCACATGGATGGTAGTCCCCTACATACATATCACATTGTACATGTTTGCAGTACACACATATGTCGCACCCACTCCTGTGGTTACCGTATTGCCACTGTGGCATGGATATCCTCCTATGTGGCCACACCTATCTGTACTGGGTGTGTAACTGGTAGATAGGCACCCATTGTACCTCTGAACTCAGGACATCTGCACACATTCAAGGGTACACCACCCCATTTAGGGTGTATCTTACACAACAGCTACAGCTTTACATGGCACAACATTAACACGCCATGACGTTTACTGAGCTCCGACAGTTTAAATATGCGGCTGCACTACAGACACCACATCTGTACACATTTGCATACTACATACTCAGGGGTGACCTCTGCTGATCAGACAGGGCCCATGTCCATAACATTATTGATGGATATACTCCTCATACGCAACATAAGCAGAGGCCACTGTGAGCAACATGCTCATGGATATGTGCACACATGCCACAATGAGTGGGTTGTGCTTCTGGGTTACATTCCCAAACAGGACACTCACCATGCTGTGGAACATAAGTCCTGTGTACATCACGCAGGGACACTCAGTAGCACTGTTCATGTGATACCTCCCTTGGTGGTTGGGAGACACATGTAGGCCTGGGATCACTGCAGTGGCTGTACTGTGCAGTGGTGCAGGTGATACCTGGCTCTGCTCTTCACAGGACACTACCCTGGAGAGGTGCCACTAGTGTGAACACTGTGGTTGTGCTTACACATGGACTTGACAGACTCCATAGTACCCCACTATGCACCTGTGCAGCTATTACATGTCCTTTGTGCATGGTTACTTGGTAGCCCTTCCATTTAGTTTAGCTATCATGCTATTACTATGTCCCATACCTACAGGCCATATGTATCCTGTTATTGTACATACCAATAGACGATACCTGTGGTATGCATGATATGCCTGTTATGCTGTGTAGACTATCTGTCATATCTACCTATAATACTATACATTACACATATTTCACATAGTATCCCATGATGCAAAGCATACTTGCTCAGCGGGACCACCTTACATATGTCATTAACGTTATTTACCCACACACATGAGTGCTGTGACAGTATATCAACATATACTATCCCCTGCTATGGCACGTCCTTGTTAGACATACCCTACCACTGACGGCGGGTTGTATGGCATTGTTCTATTTAATGGCCTCATGTAGCATCCCTTCTGGTGTCTGTGCTGTGTACCTTGTGTCCCACTGCTGGACGCACAGATTCTACAAGCTTTAGTATGCTCAGCAAGACATCACTACATCAATACCTTCCCCACTTTATGCATTACGGACACGTTTAATTAATGCAAACCAGGCTATACATACAGTAAAACTAATTAATACAGATCATGCTATACATAACCTTACATATCGGGCATTCTACATACCTTATTGTCGTTACGGCATTTCGTTTCTATCTCTCTCACAGTGTTTCAAGTGTTATTCAGTATGAGCATACGGTTTGAATGTCTGGCAAGTCATCCTTATATACGTCGATACCTGAAACATGTGGATTCTTCCAGCCAATTAGTGTTCCTGAATGACTAATTACTTGCATATCAGCTGTGCAGCTACTCCATTCGCCAATTACGAGGTGACAGTGGGGTATAATTGGATTGTCCACTTGGGCATTGCCTATTTGCCCTACCTTCGGGGAGACGGTCTGTATTGTGTTTTGTTATGTGTAACTGCAACTGCTATGCATGGAGACAAGTATAGTTTGGATTCATGTCCCCCGTGGATTGTGTGTGACAGGTAGAGTATTTGGCTCAACATGTGGGTGTACCTGTCATCCCGACATCTCATAACGGAGTATTGCAATCAAAACCTGTAACATGGCTGTTTGTTCCATTATATAACGCCTGCAATTTTGCATGTCGCCTTTAATTGTGTCTCTCACACGGTATGTTGAGGGTTCTGCAGATGTAATTGACTGACTGGATGTTTGTGCTGCTATTACAGTTTGTATTGCTTTAGTTTCTAGTGTGGGGGATGTCGGTGGTTGTACGTAACATATACGGTTTGTGGGCCTTGCATTTCTACATATTCCGTATATATGTGTGTGGGCTCCATCCCTAATTAGAGAGCTAACAGTTAGTAGAGTGATGTTACGGGATTGTACGTTGGGCCATTGTTAATTGGTTTCTACATCGTCTGCAGGTCAGTTTGCTACTTGTATACCTCCATAATTGCAGCAATATATCAGGGGATATGTGTATGTGACAGCTATCCCTTGTATTTCTGTCCCAGATATTTGCAGTCATTGTGGTTGTGTTGTTAAAAGAGCCTGTTTGCCATGGGTTGCCACCTTATCATATGGTCATTGTTGGACACTTGTAGGACACAAAGCGGTGTTTACAGGCCAACACGTAGCTATGGTCAGTACACAGGTAGCACATACTTTTATCCTCAATACATACCTATTGTTGTGTGACTTTGGATACTTATCATATTGCATGTAACATTAAAGTTTCTTACATACAGGCATAATTATTAAATATGACTGTTACATTATATATGGGACATATTTATGTCCTACCATCTCGGACATTTGCCCTTTGTACTGTTTTATGTCAGGACACACATGCCCAGGGTGGGGATGTCCCTCCTACTGTGGTACAGGTAGTAACCGTATGCCTACGGCTAGCTATACCCACACCTACCATACTGATCTGCCTCTGACTTGGCACCAACATACACATGTTGCGGACACACACATTACAGTCACACAGAAACGCACACGGCACCCTCAACGCACACTTACACAGACTACGGCACTCACAGACACAGTTGAACACAATACCTACGTGGACCACGACACCGTCAGCGGTGAGTAACTGTCCCTTCATATCATCATACTATTACTCGCGGATGTACTGTTCCGGTACTGTGTTCTATCGGTCTTTCAGCCTCGTGGTTACGCATGTCGGTATGTTACACATTCCATGGTTGACGGTATCCTATTTATTTGTACCTCCAAGGTGTTATGAATATTGTTGAACTATCTATTATATTTGCAGAGATCGCTGAATCCATCTATATCACCATATATCCCTCTATTGCCCTTTCTATCTGTATTATATATATGCATATGTGTACATATATATATATATATATATCTATATATATATATATATATATATATCTATCTATATATCTATCTGTATATATATATATATATATATATATATATATATATGTATATATATATACATATATATATATATATATATATATATATATATATACACACACATATATATATATCTATATCTGGCGGGGAATGTGACAGGCACACAGCACCACAATATGCTGTAAGACTCATGTACTGTTCACGTGTTGGCATTCCGTGTTGCACTGGCTGTTGTGTTTACAATGTTTGAGGGCTGCCTATGTAGGAGTCACACATTGGGCCACCTATACATTACAATTTACAGGTGGTCATGTTTGTGTGCCATCCATTTTACTGTGTGTGCAGGTGGAGAGGTGTCAGTCCGTAGGGGCCTACATGGTCAGTGTATGTGCTATACGTTCCCTATTTGCCAAGGCGTAGGCATATTGGGCACGCCTCCGTCTGCCTACTGGGGCTGGCACAGTGTGTTCATGGTCTGAATCCCTCTGTGCCTGTACTGGCCTTGGTAATTGCAGTGGGCTATAAAGGCCTTCACCATTTTGTCCCTGCTGTAGCTGCTTCCGCAGGATCATATTATGTAGCATGGCACATACTATGACGATGTGGGCACACATGCCTGGAGAGTACTGCAAGGCTCCACCAGATGTATCCAAGCACCGGAACCATGATTTCAGCATCCCGAACACATGCTCTATGATGATTCTGGTTTGTGTGTGTGCCTCATTATGGCGTTCTTGCATGGGTGTGTGTGCATTTCTGATGGGAGTCATCATCCACGGCACCAGTGCATAGCCAGCATCCCCCACGAGATGGCCATGTGGGATGTCCCCCCTGACAAATACCTGATACAGCTGTGAGGCATGCCAGATATGGGAGTCATGGTAGCTTCCAGGGCTGCCAGCACACACATCTATGATAATGCACTGGGCATTGCACATGACCTGGCAGTTGATGGAGTGGAATCCCTTGCGGTTTATGTTGTGCATACCCTGCTCACCAGGTGGTGACTTGATTTGTATGTGCGTGCAGTCTATCGCACCCAGTACCTCCGGGTATTGTGCCACACGGTGGAAGTGACGCATATTGCTGGCCAACTCCTCCTGAGTTCTGGGGAAGTATATCTGCTCATTGGCATGTGGTAACATGGCATCCAGGAACTGGTGTAGTACCCTGGATGCTGATGCCTGTGAGATACCCATTATATCTCCAGTTGGCCTTTGAAAGGTGCCTGTGGCCAGTATTCTCAGGCTTACACATACCTTCATGTCCACTGGGATGGGTTCCCCTCTGTTGTTTCTGGTTCTCAGGCGTGGTCGGCACAGCTCCATTATTTGCTGTAAGATGTCCCTGTCCACCCTGTAATGCTCTACTATCTCCAGGTCATGTAGCCCCTGGTAGGTTACCCTTGGTCTGAACACTCTCCTTCTCCTCCGAGGCCTGCGGTGGTTGTCGGCATCATCCTCCACAACACCGTCAGTCTCTAACACATGATGATGAATCACAGCTATGGCAGCTCCCAACATGTACATTTTAAAAGTTCCCCGTGTGTTTACACCTATGGTGCGGTGTTTGGAAATACACAGGTGTGTGTTGGGTGCTTACACACTTTATACTATTGTGCTGTGAACACCGATGATGTCATAGGGTGTATATGTATGTTCGTAGCTACAGGTTATGTTATGTGTTTTACTGCCGGAACTACTATTGTGATGCCTTTGGTGTTGAATTACATTTGCCTGCCATGGATTACCTCTTGACCTTCCCTTTACATGTCTGCGCATTGAACCTACCATTTTCTGGCGTGCATCCTGCAGCCTACTTTCATTTGTGCTTTCCTGGACCTGGCGTATCTTGCGTTATGTGTGCTACCGCCAGTCTGCTGTCGATTTGCTTTGCTCTGCTGTGTCAGGTCTCCTATCTTTGCAATCCAATACCTCCCCTCCTTTGTTTGCATTCACATGCCTCCCCTATCCTGTTTTGCAGGTTTCTGCAAGCGGACTTGTCAGCTGCCGTCGATTGGCCTTCGTGGGTTGATTGGTGTTGATTGCTCATTAGTACTCCAATTATCCTAGTTCCGCATTTCCTTTCCTTCCCCTGACCTTCCTGTTTCTGCTATTGTTTGTGGCGCGTGCATCCAATTACTGGGTTTCGGGCATGTTTTCATCCTCGTACACATGCGCCTTTGGCCACCATGTGTGCTGTCAGCTAAACGATTCCTCCCCACCCCTATCCTGCAGCTTTGCTTAGCAACGGACAGGCCAGATTTGCAATGCTCCAATGTGGTTAGTGCTACGGTGGCACACCCCTCTGCTGATGTCATGTATCTCCTCTGAACCACTCCTCGGTGTTATACCGCTGTGCCGTATGGTACAACCTTCCTCCGGCGGGACATTTGCGATTCAGTATTATCTGCCTCATTTGCATGGCATTGACTACTAATTCATGGTTACCACGCCAAACACTATTGCAAACTCTTAGCAACCCTTGCAC
This sequence comes from Protopterus annectens, assembly GCF_019279795.1. NCBI lineage: Eukaryota > Metazoa > Chordata > Ceratodontiformes > Protopteridae > Protopterus > Protopterus annectens. Next base: position 610,108,423 of record NC_056729.1, on the reverse strand, counting down.
CTTGGTTGTGGTGTTCCATGCCTACCATTGTGAGTTACGCTGTAAACCTGATTTCTATTACGTTGCAATTTTATGACATTTTTATATTATTTCTTTATGTTACAGCTTCCGCACACATGCCCTGCGGTTCTGCTGTGCGTTACTGTGGACATGACATTAAATGTTGTTATTTACGTGTTGTGCATCTTTTCTTATGCCATTGGCTGTGTATTTCGCCATTGGCATATGTTCACGTTGTGATACCTGGGTCTGGCCCTCTTCCATAGCTCCGATGTTATGTTTGGGAAAATGTAAACCGTGTTTTTTGGTTTACATTTCCGTGGGCTTACGCTACGCCTGCACCACTTCATGAATCGCTATATGCCTTCATTTACATGGTGCAACACTGCACATGGGGTGATTTGCATACCTACGCCGGGGCTGCTCAGGTCTGGCGTACGCCAGTAGTGCACCTGGAATTAGATCGTACCTGAATCGCTCGGCGGCCATATTTGGTGTTATGACACCTACGCTATGTGTGCGCCTGGTGCAAGCTTCATGAATCCCGGGGTATGTCTAAAAATGTATGCAGTAGTATATTTAAATTTGTATGGGAAAAGGAAGAGAAAAATAAAATTGTAAATTGGAGACCTATAGTACTGAACAATACAGACTATAAGATTTTTATTAAAATAATTCTGAAGAGAATGGAAAGTAAAATGAAATGTATTATGAAAGAGAGTATATATAATTTAGAGGGGAATACGATGTCAGGAATTACTATTAATAGTAAGGGAAACTGTGGATAACATTATAAACAGGACTGAGAAGACCAAGTTCACAGCAGGTGACATAAAGCATTTCATACAGTGCAACCTACACTTTTGTGGACAATTATGGAAGAGTATAACATTAGTGAGAAAATTAAAAATGTATGTTGTGCTACATATAATAAAAATAAAGTAAGAATTTTAGTGAATGGATGATTAAGCAAAGAAATAGATATAAAGAATGGCATACATCAGGGATGTCCTATAAGTACCATATTATTTGCATTAGTTATGAATGTATTAGAAATGTAAATTTGCAGAAGAAAGGTACTACTTATATTACTAATGAAGTGATGAAAATTCCAGTTATGATCACGATGTCACAGATTCAGGCAGTAGAATAAAAAACAACAATAGCTCCAATAGTATAACCACGATGTCACAGATTCAGGCAGTAGAATAAAAAACAATAGCTCCAACTCGAAATATAAACTTAGGAACGTTCTTTATTCACTTCAGTAAGCGCTTTCACCCTAAAAAGGGCTTCCTCAGACTGTACAACTAACATGAAAAAGCACAGCCCTTATATAGTCCAATCAATTAAAACAATTAAAATTCAAATTAGTTAATTAATCAATTACTTATATTTAAAACATTTTAAAATGACTTTACTGATACTACTTCATTCCCTTATATATGAATAATCTCTTCCATTTACACATCAATTACACTAAATGTGTTTACTCTAGTTATTTGAATATTTCATACAAAAAATCTTCAGTTCATTCAGCTTGAGTATTGTACTCAGTTGCAAGAAATTCTTCATTTATGCCACTAGATGGTGCCATACCATTATTTAAATCAACTAGAATTTAAATAAAATTTAATTTAATTATTCAAAATATACATCTCTATTGACTTATCTAATAATTATTATCTAATGAAATATCTTTGTTTTATAGATATATAAGCAAATACATGTGTAGACATAAGAAATGTATATATAAAAAATAATAAAATATGTATTGTATATCTAAAATTTACCATTCCTGTATATAAACTGTAAATATTGTATAGTGTACAGGAACAAATTCTTTACTTTTCTTTGCAGTAAACATCTATAGTAGAAACTTTTTAATCTACTAATACATACTGCCATGACAGTCTTAGTATTTCATAGCTCTTCCTATTTTCCTCTTCTTTAAGAAAGGGTGTAAGCTCACCTTGTCATTAAGACCAGGAGGATGATCAGATCTGCATCTGATGATCCATTTAGTCTCTTGTTCCAACATATAATTTTCTAGGTCCCCTCCCCTTACTGTTTTGTTGATAACCTGTAGGACACAGAAACTAAAAATATGTGTACTTCCCTTTGTCTTATTATGTTTGGCTACAGCATTTCGTTCATCTCCTATCCTTATACTATAATTGTGTTCCCTTATTCTTTCTCTAAATTGTCTATTCGTTTTACCTATGTAAAACGCTGTACAGGAACAACACTGGGCTAAGTATACTGCATTCTCAGTTCTACATGTAGTGCCAGTAAAGAAAGTAAACATTTTTCCTGTTACTGGTGATTTAAAGGTTGTATCAGTGTTGATCAAACTACACTGATTACAACTACTACAAGGGGTCGTATTAAAAAGGTATATGGGATGGTTATTTCGAATTTTATGGCATAATGTTCTTTTTAAATTTGGTTTATTCTTGTAACAAAATCTAGGTTTCTCACCAACTAAGACACTAATATCATCTTCTAATCTTAATAGATGCCAATGCTTCTCTATGATATCTTTAACTTTATTAACATCTCTAGTGAAGTAAATTGGTAGACTAATCAAGTTGTTAGATTCTGATTCCTTATTATTATTTGCATTATCTTCCATTTCTATATTTAATCTACTTGAAAAGTATGGACGAGCTCTTGTGTCTCTCTCTCATACCATACACTTCTTGTACTGTTTTATCAATATCTCTTTCTCTGTATGATCTATCTAACAACCTCGATTTCAGTCCTTCTATTTCTTCATTGAACCCTGCTTCTGTAGGCTTAAGCCTAGAGGCTCTCATAATCTGGCCTTTTATAACATTATCAAAAATGTGTTTAGGGTGCATGCTGCTTCTATGCAGTAAAGTGTTCCTAAAACACATTTTTCTATGTACTGATGTATTTATAATACCATTTGTGAGTTTCATAACATTTACATCTAAAAATGAAATATGCTCTTTAGAATAATTCATAGTGAAATGTAAGAAATTGGTGAAATTGTTTATTTCTTTTTCAAATTCTAATAATGCATTCTCACTTCCTTTCCAAACCAGAAAGAGGTCGTCCACAAACCTTTTATAAAAAGTAACATTTTGTTTAAAGGACGTAGAAGGGAATAAGCTCTCTCGTTCCCATTCTGTCATTACTATGTTGGCGTAGCTATTTGCACAGGAGGTGCCCATAGCCACGCCATCATTTTGTAGATATATATCTTCTTCAAAAAGAAAGACATTATTTTCTAATATAATTTCCAAAAACAATGCCAGTAATTCAATGAATTGGACAGCCATGTCAGTATACTTCCTTAGATAGTTTTGAATACTATCAATACCTACAGCATTGGGTATCACTGTAAATAGGCTTTTTACGTCTAAAGTAACCAAAAAATAATCATTAACATCCTCTCCTTTTGATAAATAGTCATATAAGTCAAGCAAAAAATGTCTACTGTCTTTCAGTATATTGAAATTGTCCTCCACTACTTTTCTTAAGTGATTTTCAACAAATAACGAAAAAGGTTCCGTCAGCCACCCTCGACCTGAAACAATTGGTCGCATAGGGGGGTTTTCTAAACCTTTATGGACTTTAGGGAGTCCTTTCAAGATAGGGAGCAAAGGGTTATTAACCTTGAAAAATTTATAAAAATCTTTCTTTATTAATTTACTATTAAATAGATCGTCAATAGTATCATATACTCTGAATATTCTAATCATCACTTCATTAATATCTGATTTTACGTAACATCCATCATTATCTAACATCGCCTTCATGTTATTAGAGTAATGTTCAGAATCCATAACTACAATTGGTCCTCCTTTATCTGCAGGTACTATTATAATACTATTGTCATTCTTTAAATCTTGTAATGCTTTTCTTTGCATATAAGTCAAATTACTCTTATTATACTTTCTCAATTTCCCTTCAGAATAGTATGTATGCAAATCATTTTCTACTAGTCTAGAATAGGTATCAAGTACTGGGTGCAATACTGGAATATATGTACTTATTGGTCTAAAAGTATTTGTTACTCTATCCTTATCTGCTTGTCCAAAGTCAAGTTTCAATTGTATGTTTCTAACAAACATTTTAACATCTATAATAGACTCGGTAGTTTCATTCATTCTACTGGGTATAAAAGATAAACCCTTACTTAAAACTTGTTCTTCGTATGGACTTAGATTCTTCTGTGATAGATTCATAACTAGGGATTTTTTCTTGTCCACATCTTTTTCAACGTGGGTCCCACCTGGTTTGTCACTACCCATTTCCTTTTCTGTCTCCCCCTGCTCATTGATCATGATCTTTCTCTGAGCCGGGGGGATTGTATAGGGAAAGGGACATCGCGTACAAATGTACTTATGTCCCCATCTTTCCCATTATCTACAGATACTACTTTTTTCTTTACAACTGACATATTTCCATTTTTTGTATTAATGGTGTTAACCATACCCATTACGTTCGTACTGGATATGTTTTCACCATTCCTACCCTTTCCTTTAGTTTGTATTACAGTAGGATACAAATTCACATTCTTAGCAGTTTCATTTAAACCATTAACATTTTCATTTAAACTATTAACTGTTCCTATATTACTAGGTATGGTTTCAACATCTCCAGTAGTCACTACAACATTGTTACTAGCAACAGTGTCATATTTTACGATATTTGAATCAATGTCAGTAGTCTCTATAACTTCAAGACCTGTTTTCCTAGTATGTCCATCATTGGTAACAGTTCTGGGCCAAGCGAAGACATGTCCGTTTTTAAAATCTGTGACATCTCTTTCAATCTTGGTCTTTTTTTGATTTAACAACCTTTTTTCATATAATAACACATTGTCCATTAACCTATCCAGTCACATAATTGTTTTACAGGTTTTATATTTAGATATAATGGAGGCATGCATTTCAGTTACTTTCACTCTTAAAAGCTCCTCCTCAGGTCTATGGTAATCTATCAAAAGCTTCATATAGTTGAAGCTTAGATCCATATTTAGTTTTTGCCACTTTAATAAAAGTTCAGGAAAGTGGTTACCTGTAGTAGGCATTTTAAGGACTCTGAGCCCTCTCGGTATGATGTTTTTCTTTAAACAAGCCTCAAAATGCTGCCGTTGCAGCTGTAGTCTTTTAAGTTCCATGAATTCAGTCTCTAGTTTATCCAGTTCTTCCGCTAGCGATAGTAGTTCTTCCGCATTCTCGTCATCTGTTCCATGCTCCTCACTAGGTTCAAAAAGTAATAGCACATTTTCTGCATGTTAATAAAGTTAAAGATATCATAGAGAAGCATTGGCATCTATTAAGATTAGAAGATGATATTAGTGTCTTAGTTGGTGAGAAACCTAGAATCTGAAGTAGGAGATTCATTTGTCTGCAACCTGTGGGTTATGGATCCGATATCGGATCCGAACCGGCATGGTTTACCAGCTATGGATCCAAGCTCTCAGCTCCTCCCCTCACCCATAATACCCTGCTCTACCCTCATGACCTCAGATCTCGTTTGCCGCGCATGGTGACCAGATTGTTTTTCCAGCTCTCCAGCTAAGTGATAGTTTTCAGCATTTAAATTGTAAAATTTAAATAATTTTTTGGTTGTTTTGTATGAAAGTGTAGGTTTCCCTTTTGGTATTATTACTTTTTTTAGAGTTTAATCTAAAATTTATATCCCTCCCCTCGCTGGTAGCGTAGTGTGTGTGTTGGGCCTGTGAGTGATTTTGTTTTAGTTACTTTCCTTAGTTATAGTAACTGTTGTTTGTTAGCTTGGGATGTCTGAGCAGCCCAAGGCTATTTTTTCATCAAAATGCTCGAGTGTGGCCATAAGCTTTCCCCAGCTGATGGCCACACTGTGTGTTAAATGCCTGGGGTTGAACACCTCACATCTGGATGTTCCATTTGTGCAGGGTTCAACCCCAGGGCATTGAAGGAGCGGAGGTCCAAGCTTGTTTTGGCGGGCCTTTTACCGCGGACTCGGCTCCGACCTCCGCTCCTTCGGGGTAACCGTCCCCACGGTTATTCCTCTGTGGCTCCCCTCCTCCTCCTGGGACTCAACCTCCCGCTTCTGGTTCGGAGGAGAGGATACTAGAAAGGACCGGAGGGAGAAGCACCATAAGCGGCGGGCCGAGACCTCTGTTTCGGCCCCGCCAGCCAAGCGGGCTTCTCCCCCGGCTCCATTGTCGGCTCGATCTCCTCCTCCTCGGCTCCGGTCTCCAGTGTGTTTTTCACCGGGACCTGAGGAGGAGGAGACCTGATCTCCGTCGAGGCTATCGAGGAGGCGCTCAAGGCCTACCTCGGTAGCCTCGTCGAGATCTACGTACAGCCTTTCGGATGCTGATCTGGACCGGATGATGAGAAGGTTCATCCAGGCCCAGATGCAGATGGGAGTGCTCTTGCCTCCCCCCCCTGGGGGGGAGCTCGACCCCCTTTTTCAAGCCGATTGCTCCTTCTCCGACCCGCTACCCGGGTTCGGAGCAGTTGGAGCCGAGCAGCTTCGGAGCTGGGGGTGGGTCGGCGCCGATAGTACTTGGTACTTCGGATCCGACCCTGCCCTCGAGTGCATCGGATCCGACCTCTCGGAGCCTGGATCCGAGCCTCGGATCTGGGGGGATCAGTGCTCCTTCGGCGCCGTCTGTGTCGGAGCACACTGTCCCTTCAGATCCGAGCGCTTCGGCGCCGGCTCCGATCCACTCTTTGGATCCAAGGGGGAGCCGATTGTCAGATCCTTTGGTCGAGGTCGGCTCCCCTTCGGCGTTTGATGTAGTGGAGAGGGCCCTGTTGAGGGTCTCCGGACCCCCGGCACTTGTTTTGGCTCCGTCCCGCGCTCCCTCTGCACTGGGTCAGGCTTCCACCATCCGGCCCTTGGGACAGCCCGCTTCTATGCCCCAAGCTGTTCCACTGGAACAGGTTGCTGCTTGTGAGGAGTCCTCTGACAGCCCCCCAGAGGATGTTCCTCGCAAGCATACGTGCAAAAGGAGGCACATTGACTCCCCCGAGTCTCTCACGGAAGACACGGATTTGGAGGAAGGGGAAGGCTCCCCACGGTCAACCCCCGAGGATGTCTCATTTGGAGACATCATGGAAATGCTCCGTATAAGGGGGGGGGTGGTCTGCCCCCAAGTCTTCCTCGGACGAGTCCGTGTTCTTGGAGGCATTTGAAGTGGGCCCGTCTACCTCTTGGGTGTCCCCTCCTGCCGACCCCCTGGTGGACCTCATTACCACCAGGGCGTGGAAGGAACCGGATACCATAGAGCCAATTCCTAAGTGGCCCGACAGGATCCTCAGCCCTCCGTCTGACCGTGCCCATTGGAGTAAGGGGCCTCCGGTAGATGCCATGTTGACGGCGGCGGCCACCAAGAGGGAACTTGCTCAGGAGAGTCCCTCAGTCCATCCCCTGAGCAAGGAGTCTTGGATGATGGACCGCTTGGGGAAGCGGATGTTTAGTTCAGCGATTTTTTCGGTAAGGGCGCTGAACTACCTGGCAGACGTCATTAGGATGCAGTGAGATCTCATTAAAGAATACGCTGCATCTCCCCCAGAGTCCATGGTGGAGGAGGACAAAGTGCTGCACTCCACCCGCATGGCCACTCTTAGATGAGTTACCAGTACCTCTATGCGGCTACTCTCCCATGCCACGGAAGGCGCCGCTAGAGCTGCAGGGGCATGTCTAGTCACTAGACGTCAGGCCTGGCTCTGACATTGCGATTTTTCTGAGCCCTTCAAAGCGTCATTTGCGAACGCCCCCTTTGATGGTTCTGCCCTCTTTGGCAAAACCGTTCGCGACACTTTGACCCAGAGCGAAAAGGACGGGAAGACGCTGTCTGCCGTCGGAATCCGCTTCTCTGCACCCCAGAGGCCCTATTCTAGGAACCAAAAGGGTCAGAAGAAGATGTGGTTCTGGAAGTCGCAGCAATCCCAGCCTGCTCCGGACAACCAGTCCTTCCGTGGCAGAGGAGGACAGGGAGGACGCCCTAGAGGCAGAGGGGCTCCCAGGAACTTCGGATCCAGAGAACCCTTCTCTGAATGGCCCGCGCAGCAACCCTGAGGGGTTGCCCGGCTGCTCCACTCTGGAGGCAGTCGGGGGACGTTTTTCGGGGCACCTAGCGGCATGGGAGTCCATAACATCAGACCGCTGGGTTTTCCAGATTATATCCAGAGGATACCGCATTCCCTTTCGTCACTTACCAAAGTTGAAGTCCCTCCCAGACGTTCCACCCGGTCAACGGGAGGCCGCTTTGGCAGAAATTGGCCATCTGCTAAAGAAAAGAGCCATCCAGCCCGTCCCCCCAGACCAGATCGGATCAGGGTTCTACTCCAGGTTCTTTTTAGTGCCAAAAAAGATGGGGGATCTAAGACCAATTTTAGACCTTTCTCTCTTGAACCTGGCAGTCCCAAAGGAAAAATTCCGAATGGTCACTCTACAATCTATTCTCCCCCTTCTGGGAGAAAATCACTGGATGTGTTCTATAGACCTCAAGGATGTGTACTACCATATCCTGATGGACAGATGCTCCAGGAGGTTCCTCCGCTTCCGGCTGGGAGCCAGTCACTACCAGTTCTGGGTCCTTCCCTTTGGTCTCACCACAGCCCCCAGGGTGTTCACCAAAGTATTAGCAGTGGTAGCGGCCCACCTGAGGCTTCAGGGGGTGCAGGTCTTCCCCTACCTGGACGACTGGCTCCTTACCACCCCAACAAGGCATCTACTACTATTGGCGCGAGACTCCTTTCTCCATCTTGCTCCCATTCTGGGCATTACAATAAATACAAAGAAATCCAACCTGACGCCCACACAGCTCTTAGATTTTATAGGGGCCAGGTTAGACACAAGGAGTTTAAAAGCCTTCCTCACTGCGGACAGAATTCAAAATCTGCAGCTCCAGGTGCGGGCCATTCTCCACTCAAGTTCTGTTCCGGCGGAGTTGGTCCTGAGGGCTCTAGGGTCCATGGCGTCTGCTATAGCACTTCTTCCTCTTGCCAGGCTCAATATGCGCATCCTCCAGTGGACTCTCTTAGTACAATGGTCTTACCTTGCTCTCCATATGCATCATCCCATTGCGATCAGCAAGGCTTGCAAGCGGTCCCTCCTGTGGTGGCTTCACTCCCCAGATCTCCACAGAGGCCGCCCATTTTGTGCTTCTCCCCCTCTCGCCACAGTGACCACGGACGCCTCCCGCCTCGGGTGGGGGGGCATTTTGCGGGCCGGACCGTCCAAGGCACGTGGAACGATTCAGAGACCTTACTGCATATCAACGTTCTAGAGATGAGAGCAGTGCTCTTAGCATTGCTAGCACTTCAGGACTTTCTTCCCTTGGGAACAATTGTGATTCAATCGGACAACATGTCTGTTGTCTGGTACATCAACAAGCAAGGGGGAACAAGGTCTTACCCTCTTTGTCGAGAAGCCATGAGAGTTTGGGAATGGGCAATCTCCACCAACCACTTTCTAATAGCAACGCACATTCCGGGTCCGTCCAACATCCTGGCGGACAAGCTCAGTCGCACCATTCTGACTCCTTACGAGTGGTCTCTCAATTTTCAAGTAGCGGAACGCATATTCGCACGGTGGGGAACTCCTTCTTGCGATCTTTTTGCCTCTCCCTCAAACACCAAGTGCGACAGTTTTTTCGCTCTGATACCTCCTCCAGGAGGTTCTCCAAGAGACGCTCTGGTGCATGCTTGGCCACCCGGTCTTCTGTATGCTTATCCACCCTTGCCCCTGATGCTCCAAGTTCTTCAGAAAGCCTCTCGGGTGGGTTGCAGAATGATTCTCATTGCTCCGTTTTGGCCTCGACAGATCTGGTTCCCCTTCCTAAGGTCTCACTCGGTGAATCCTCCTTGGATTCTAGATCCCATTCCGGATCTAATATCTCATCCATCCTGCATATCTCCTCCGAATCTGGACAACCTGAAGCTGACTGCTTGGCTGCTCCAGTTCCACTCTTGATCAGGACTCCCGGTATTTCGTCCCCTGTTAAGGCGATCCTGGTGGCAGCTCATAAACCATCCACTAGGAAAGTCTACAGCAGCAAGTGGAAACGGTTTTCTTTGTGGGCGGAGCGGCAAGGCCTGAATCCCTTCACGGTTCCACTCCCTTTAGTGCTTGATTTCTTAACCACTCTTTTTAATGATGGTGCCAGCAGTTCCACAGTCAAAGTACAACTGGCGGCAATCTCATATTATCACATTGGTCATGATTCTAGTCCACTCATGTCAGCCAAGTTGTGTAAAATTTTCCTCAAAGGTACTTTCCTTCTCAGGCCCCCTGTAAAACAAGCGGTTCCCCCTTGGGACCTTTCCTTAGTTCTCCAGGCCTTGACCGCCCCCCCCTTCGAACCAGCGGCTACAGTGGATCTCAAATTCTTGTCTTTCAAGACAGCTTTTTTAGTAGCCATTACATCGGCCAAGAGAGTTTCAGAGCTCCAAGCATTATCAGCTAAACCTCCTTACTTGGTCTTTCATCCGGACCGTGTTTACCTCAGGACCAACCCGTCCTTTCTTCCTAAAGTAGCTTCCGAAGCAAACATTAATCAATCCATTAACCTCCCTGTTTTCTTTCCTAAATATAAAAACAAAGGTGAATACAAGCTTCACTCCTTAGATGTTCACAGGCAACTTAGATTTTATCTAAACAGAACAGCTGGTCATAGGAAATCCGACCAGCTGTTCATTTCCTTTGATAAATTTAATTTGGGCAAGCCAATTTCTAAAGTATCTCTGTCTCACTGGATTTCACAGTGTATCTTATTGGCTTATCAAGCTTCAGGAAGGCCCGCACCGGAGGGTGTACACGCCCATTCAATCCGGTCAGTATCTACCTCGGCAGCCTTTAAGGCTAGGATTCCTCTAGATGATATTTGTGCAGCAGCCACGTGGGCATCATCTCACACTTTTATTTCCCACTACAAGTTGGATCTTGTATCTAGGGGTAGAGCATCCTTTGGCTCATGGTGCTCCGGTATATCCTTCCATGATGCCCGCCCAAGATTCAGGTAGCTGGGGACTCTGTCCCACAGGTTGCAGACAAATGAATCTCCTACTTCAGATTTAGAAGTTATGTACTCACCATAACGTTCCATCTGAGTAGGTGTATTCATTTGTCTGCAACCATCCCGCCCTCCTATCCCCCTGGCCTTTCAGTTTCCTGCATATTATGTGTTACCCTTTTCAGGGTGTTCTTGCTGTTGGCAAACTCGATCTGAGGTCATGAGGGTAGAGCAGGGTATTATGGGTGGGGAGGAGCTGAGAGCTTGGATCCATAGCTGGTAAACCATGCCGGTTCGGATCCGATATCGGATCCATAACCCACAGGTTGCAGACAAATGAATACACCTACTCAGATGGAACGTTATGGTGAGTACATAACTTCTAATTTTGTTACAAGAATAAACCAAATTTAAAAAGAACATTATGCCATAAAATTCGAAATAACCATCCCATATACCTTTTTAATACGACCCCTTGTAGTAGTTGTAATCAGTGTAGTTTGATCAACACTGATACAACCTTCAAATCACCAATAACAGGAAAAATGTTTACTTTCTTTACTGGCACTACATGTAGAACCGAGAATGTAGTATACTTAGCCCAGTGTTGTTCCTGTACGGCGTTTTACATAGGTAAAACGAATAGACAATTTAGGGAAAGAATAAGAGAACATAGCTATAGTATAAGGATAGGAGATGAACGAAATGCTCTAGCCAAACATAATAAGACAAAGGGAAGTACACATATTTTTAGTTTCTTTGTCCTACAGGTTATCAACAAAACAGTAAGGGGAGGGGACCTAGAAAATTATATGTTGGAACAAGAGACTAAATGGATCATCAGATGCAGATCGGACCATCCTCCTGGTCTTAATGACAAAGTGAGCTTACACCCTTTCTTAAAGAAAAGGAAACTAGGAAGAGCTATGAAATACTAAGACTGTCATGGTAGTATGTATTAGTAGATTAAAAGGTATCTACTATAGATGTTTACGGCAAAGAAAAGATTTTGTTCCTGTACACTATACAATATTTATAGTTTATATACAGGAATGGTAGATTTTAGATATATAACAATACATATTTTATTTTTTATATATACATTTCTTATGTCTACACATGTATTTGTTTATATATTTACAATCTATAAAACAATGATATTTCATTAGATAATAATTATTAGATAAGTTATTAGAAATGTATATTTTTTTAAAAATTAAATTAAATTTTATTTAAATTCTATTTGATTTAAATAATGGTATAGCACCATCTGGTGGTATAAATGAAGAATTTCTTGCAACTGAGTACAATACTCAAGCTGAATGAACTGAAGATTTTTTGTATGAAATATTCAAATAACTAGAGTAAACACATTTAGTGTAATTGATGTGTAAATGGAAGAGATTATTCATATATATAAGGGAATGAAGTAGTATCAGTAAAGTCATTTTAAAATGTTTTAAATATAAGTAATTGATTAATTAACTAATTTGAATTTTAATTGTTTTAATTGATTGGACTATATAAGGGCTGTGCTTTTTCATGTTAGTTGTACAGTCTGAGGAAGCCCTTTTTAGGGTGAAAGCGCTTACTGAAGTGAATAAAGAACGTTCCTAAGTTTATATTTCGAGTTGGAGCTATTGTTTTTTATTCTACTGCCTGAATCTGTGACATCGTGGTTATACTATTGGAGCTATTGTTGTTTTTTATTCCACTGCCTGAATCTGTGACATCGTGATTATACTATTGGTACAGGCTGCTGCGTTCCTACACGGAGGTTAGACTGTTTGATTTTAACGTTATTAGTCAGCAGGAACGCTTCCTCGAGTGGGACGTCAACGTTTACAAGTTTATCTAAAATTCCAGTTATGTTTACTTATGCAGATGATATTATATTGATTACGAGAAACAAAGTCTGGATGAAAGAAGTTGTATGTTATGTTCATTAATGTTGAAATATAATAGGCATGACTTTAATAAAGAAAAAAATAAAGGATTGGATAATATAGTACAGATAGGGGGAGTATCTTTTTTGATGAAAGAAATCTCTGCATTAGGAAAACGATTTGGGGCTAAATATTTAAGTGAGGCAAGTACAGTTGTATAAAATCTTACCATAACAATAGTTGTCCTTCTCTTCACTGTTGCAGTATTCTTTACCTAAGCAGCCTCTTGCCAAGGATAGGCCAAAATCCATCCTGTATACCAAAGTGTTTTAATTCTTATAGGCATCTTAGGTCACACTTATGCTCCCTATGATAGGCTTAGGATGTAAAGGTAAAAAAGACACATACACTCAGAACTGAAAAATCCGCAGAATGAACACAATGTCCACAGGGATGAGGAACAAAAATACAAAAGTTTGGCAGTAATACGGAGTATAATTTTATTTATTTTTATTTTATTTTACATTTGTTGACCGGGATAGTCCGACTGGATGCATGTCCATTTTCAGTGGAGGCCCGGGGAGAAAAGCTCCAAGGGTAAGCAGATACAGCATTACATAATACCAGCATTACATATTACAAGCAGACTATTTACAGAGATTACATAAGTAAGCAAGTTAGTTCTGCAGGTTACAGTTAATCCTGAGCACAAGTCAGGATTAAATTAAATTACACAGTAAACTGGTTAACAGATTTTTACACATTCTAGAGAGAGTTAGCCAGGCTTGATACATTGACATAGCCAGTTAAGTGACAAATGTTGTTTGAGTCTAGTTTTAAATTGACCTAAGGTGGAAAGTAAGGTAATATCAGCTGGAAGAGAGTTCCAGGATCTACTTACAGAGTTTGCAAAGAGAGAATTACCGGCTGTGTTATTAATTTTGCTAGTTTGAATTAGTAGTTTGTTAGAGGATCGAAGCGGTCTAGGATTGTTATAGGGGGTGATAATATTTTAAGTGCAGGAGTATTATCCGGATTATAGAGGATTTTATAGGCCATAATCAGTTGGTTATACTGGATTAGGCTGGGTAGTTCAAGCCACCCAAGCTGATTTAGATTGATGCAATGATGTTTCCAAAAAGGCAGCCCAGTGGCAAACCTAGCAATGTGGTTGTAGCAAATTGAGAGTTTGTTAAGGACAGTCTTGTTTAAATTTGAGAGTAGAGGGGATGCATACAGAAGGGTTGAAAGAAGGTGAGAGCGAGCTATGGCAATTTTAGCTGGAGGCGTTAGGAAGGCTTTTATTCTGTAAAGTGACCCTAGTTTTTTATTGATGGTCTTGATAGTTTGGTTAACATGTAGGTCAAATTTTAGATTATTGTCTATGATGACACGTAATAGTTTTGTAGATGGGTCAGGGGAGATTATTGTGCCATCATTTGATTTTATGGTAAAGGTGAAAGCGGTAGACCTACGTGTTGGTGAAAATAACAGCATTTTAGTTTTTTTGGGATTTAGGATCAGACAATGTTCAGAAAGCCAGTTTTCCATTGCATTAAAGGTGGTCTGGGTAGCTGACCATAACTCTACTGGAGATATGGCCGAGCAAATCAGAGTAGAGTCATCAGCATATTGGATACAGCTGACTTTTGGGATGACAGTATAAAGGTTGTTAATGAAGATGGAGAACAGCAAGGGCCCTAGTATAGAGCCTTGTGGTACTCCAAGGGTGTTAGGTAGAAGGTTAGAGAGTTTGTTCTGCCAGAGGGACAGCCTGCTGTCGACCATTCAGGTAGGATTGAAACCACTGGAGGGCTCCAGTATCTAGTCAGAATGTTTGCAGGGTGTGGATTAAAAGTTGGTGATCAACCATATCGAATGCCTTGGAAAGATCCAAAAAGAGGGCTGAGGATATATAATTATTGCTGCGATTATGGTTTATGGTGTTAGTAAAGGCTAGGAGGGCTGAAGTAGTGCTGTGATGAGGACGGAAGCCATGCTGAGTGTCTGCCATAAGGCGATTTTGGATTAGGTGGTGCATGAGTTGTCTATGAATACATTTTCCATAATCTTTGCAAGTGGAGAGAGTATAGCTATTGGCCTATAATTGGAGAATTCAGTAGAGCTGCCTCCTTTGTGAAGTGGGATGACATAGGATATTTTCCAGATGGTGGGAATTTTAGCTTCTGCTATGGTTTGATTGATTAGTATTGAGACGGGGTAAGCAATAGCATCAGCTGATTTTTGTAGCTACTCGGCAGGGAGTTGATCCGCAGAAAGTTTAGTGGGTTTTAATTTTTTCATCAAGGTATGGATAAGTGAAGTGGTGACTGGTTGGAAGCTGAACGCGAGTAGGTTTCTATGGGTGCTACTTTTCAGGACCAGGGGAGCTAGGAGGTAGTTGGCTAGCTAGGGCTTGAATTGTCTCAGTAAAGAATTGGTTAAAACTATCAGAAACATCTTCAGGGGTTTTATCAATAGTAGCAGCAGGGATTGGGGTTGAAGTTTGTCCAGGATGTAGTAGATTATTTAAACCTGCCCAAAACTTCTGAGGGTTATTTTGATTTACTGTCTGTAAATTACAGTAGTATTGTTTTTTTTGTCTTGTAAAATTGATTTTTTTTGGTTTCGTTCTTGGATTGCCTGTATTTAATGTGATCTGGAGGGTCTTTAGAAGATTGCCATAAAGCCCATGCTTTGTTTCTAAGGGTAATTTTGAGTTTAGACTCTATAGAAAGCCATGGTGCAGTTTTTGCCTTGGTTCTCTTTGAACGAACAGATGCATGCAAATCAAGGATCTCAAGGAATTTGTTGTTAAAGTATGCTACTGCTTCCTCTAAGGGGAGGTGTTTTAGAATAGACCAATTACATGAGTTTAGTTCTTGTTGGAATTTGGCAGGGTCAAAGTTTTTATTGTTTCTAACCTTTCTGAGTAAGTTAATGGTAAGAAACATAACATAAATTTTATTTTTATTTTTATTTTATTTAACATTTGTTGACCGGGAATGTCCGACTAGGTTCCACAGATCCTGTTTTCAGCGGAGGCCCGGGGAGAAATGCTCCAAATAATAATATACACCACAATATAAACCACAAAAAAAAAAAAAAACAATACTCCAATCATCTCAGATACCAGAAAAAGACATTTAATTCCAAAATATAGCACAACAGCAAAGCTTTTAAATCTACAACACTCTTTCCTCAATGCAAAATTCTGTGTGACAGTTGTTCAATGTTTAAATATCTACATCTAGCCTATCGGAACCATCTAATCTATCATGTGTTACATGGTTATATGATACAATGACTTTATATGATAATAACTTAATATGCAAAACATGTATATATTATGATCTAGAAACATGTACACTACTATAATATAAATTAGAACAACACAATTAAAAATGCTTATAAAATACACTGATAAAACACACTCATTTTATATAATATAGCAGCCAAGAAAAAATAAAACTAAAACATATTATATGAAAACTAAAGCATATATCTAATATAACACACTTTTATACTTGAAAGTGCTTATATTTTAGTTGTTCGTCTTTCGGCTTTTCCCGGTTAGGGGTCACCACAGCAGAACTCCTGTCCACTAATGATTGACAGTAGATTTTTACAGTGCCGAGGTGCCAGCTTGACGCCCAACCTTCAACGAAGGCACGCCCATTAACGCATGTCTTTCGAATGACACTCGACCGCGGGGAGGACATGCAGACTCCACGCAGAAGGTGCTCCAGCCAAGAATCAAATGGGAGAACCTCTTGCTGTGAGACGACAATGCTACCGTTGCACCACTGTGGCTTACAAAGTGCTTATATTTTAGTACAGGTCTGATATTGTTCACAGTATTATGTTCTGGAGGTGTATCAGCTCTAAACTAATTAATTCACCTGCATTCTGCTAACTCTGTTTTAATAATATGGCCTCCCTCTCTTTTTTCAGGATTAATTTTCTCTAGTACTCTAAACCTAAAGAGGTGTTCATTATTAGTGGATGATATATGTTTAAACAAGGCATTACTATCCACCTTCCTATAAATCTCTGAGCGGTGTGAGGCTATTCTATCTTTTACTTTCTGATTCGTCTTACCAATGTAGAATGAAATGCATTTCATGCAGTTAGCCAAATATGCAACATATTAAATACTGCATGTTGCAAAATTATTAAATATAATTTTCTGCTTAGTAATAGGATGTACAAAATCAGTTGTTAGATTTATATGCTTACATTGCACACAATTATGACATGGCACAGTTGCTTTCATAGTATTAGTCTGTCTGTTATGTCTAGTATTAATATCTTTATAGCAGAGTAGTTGTTTTAAATTATTTTCCTTCTTATATATAAAATGTGGTCTTTCATCTATAAATGTACTAGTTTGAGTCAGATTTCAAAATAGTCAATTCCTCTCTATAATATTTCTTATCTGATTTGTTCTTCTATTATATCTGGTGACACATGTGGAATACATTATCATGGACCTTATAAACAAGCACATTGGCAACCTCCAAACGCTTGACTCCACACAGTTTGGTTTTGTCAAAGGGAGTTCAGGCCTGTTAAACTTGGTTGACTTCTGTGAATCAGTCACCAAAGCCCTGAATGAGGGGAAGAGGGTGCACACCATCTACCTTGACCTAGCCAAAGCCTTTGACACTATTACCCACTCGGGCATAATAAACTCTCCCAGCTAGGCATCAACCCATATGTTACCAGATGGGTAGCTAACTGGCTCACTGATAGAACCCACTTAATCAAAGTAGGGAAAGCCACCTCTAGTAGTAGACTCATAACGAGTGGTGTACCCCAAGGATCGGTCATGGAGTCTCTACTGTTTGGGATATATTTTTCTGAGGTGCAAGCCAAAACCAGTGGTCTGTGGCTGACCAAGTTTCCAGATGACTGCAAGCTGGGGGCTGTCTTAAATTCCCCTAGTAATGTGAAAATCTTCCAAGAGGGTCTTACCCAAACTAATGACTGGTACCAGAAGCATGACCTCAAACTGAATGCCAAGAAATGCATCATTATCCTCTTTAGGAAAAATGCCATCCCCACTAATTATCACATTAATAACAATGTACTAGGCATACAATCAGTCATGAGGGACTTGGGCACTCAGGTTGATAGCAACCTGACTTTTGACCCCCAAGTGGCCTCTGTTATACAGAAGGCTTTCTACATGGCCGATCTCATAAATAAGGGTATTTCATCCAGGAACAAGGAGGTCATAACATCTCTGTACTCCTCCCTTATCAGACCCATTATCGAGTACAATGCCCCCTTCAGCATGTACCTTGCCAAGCACATGCAGCAGTTGGAGAGACCACAGAGGTTCCTGACCAGGAAAATCCAGAGTCTCAAACACCTATCCTATACAGATGGGCTAAAAGCGCTGTCCCTCTACTCAGTCTCATACAGACTGCTCAGAGGTGACCTGTGTCTGGCATACAAGGCCATTTCAGACCCAGCCTTGATGGACTTGCTGCATATTCATAAGACAAACTCCATTCGTGCAACCCATACACAAGACCTTAACCTGGTCTGTGACATTAATAGAACTTGTTGGCAGATAGATTTGTGTCTCAGAGACTCCCCCATCTATGGAACAGACTCCCTCTCCATGTCAAGCAAAGTACCTCTCTAGCCCTGTTTAAGAGGAACCTGGATGACTGGATGGGAAACAGAAAATATATCCCTGGGATCCCCACCTGTGTCCCTGCTGGACAGGGGAAACAGATGCTGACTTTGAGGGAACATGGGCGAAATTCTTGGCTAGGCTTATAAGGACCTCTGGGCCAATAGCCTAGTATCATCCTATGAACCTGTGAACCTATGACATACCCTATTTGTTCTACTACTGTTTTCTCTTTGTTGCTCTATACTATTATTACCATGAAAGTATGGTTTCCCTTTACTTTCCCGCTCAATCATTATAGTTTCCAAACTATCATTAATTAGGGTCTGGCTATACACTCTAGAGTAAAAATCAGTGGCCATACTGTTAATTTCAGACATAAAATTTTCATCAGTAGTGTTAAGTCTACTAGCACATAAAATCTGACTTCTTGCAATGCTCTTATAAATATATCTAGGATGCATGCTGCTTGCATGCACATACCTTGTAGTCTGGACATTCTTCCTAGGAATGGTAGTATAGAAATTACTAGTTTCATTAGATATAGTAATATCAAGAAAATTAATAGAATCCTGAGAATAATTAACATCAAACTTTAAAAATGTGGTATTTACTGTTGTGTAAAACCTTACCATAACAGTAGTTGTCCTTCTCTTCACTGTTGCAGTATTCTTAACTAAGCAGTCTCCTGCCAAGGATAGCCCAACATCCATCCTGTATACCAAAGCCTTTTAGTTCTTATAGGCATCTTAGGTGACACGTATGCTCCCTGTGCTACACTTAGGATGTAAAGGTGACATATAGACACACACACTCAGAACTGAAAATGCCCCAGAATGAACAGAATGCCCACGGGGATAATGAAAACATGCATCCAGAAGGAGAAAAATGAAGAAGAAGACAAACCCCTCAGCTGGGAGGGCAAAGAAAAGGACAGGGTAAGAACTAGAAGAGGCAGGGTAGGAGGGAGGGCAAATAATGCAACAGTGAAGAGAAGAACATCTATTGCTATGGTAAGATTTTACACAACAGTACTATGTCCTCCCATATTAATGTTGCACTATTCTTTACCTAAGAGAGAGCACAAGAGCTCAAGAGGAGGTCTGATTGGAGGACAGCATAGAAAAGCCCTCTACAAACCCATGTAGAATAGCCCTGGCCAAGCCTGTCGTGGAAATATCATCCAACTTGTAATAATTAGTGAAAGTATGAACAGAGGACTAGGTAGCTGCCTCAAAGATAGAATTGGTATCCACTAGTAAGATTTTGGGAGAGTCTTGCCTGATCAAGTCTTGCCTTTCCAGAGAAAGGGGAGGAAAGGTGTACAGAAACATCCCCTTCCAAGGAAAAGACAGGGCATTCACTTTCTAAGCCAGAGAACTTTGGACTCTAGAACATACTAAAGGAAGTTGCCTGTTCTGAATGAAGGCTAAAAGATCTACTTGAGGAATACCCCACCAATGGACAATGCCCAAGAACATATGCATCTATCTATTTATTTATTTATTTGACATTTGTTTACTAGGAAGGTCCATCTGGGCCAAGGACCTATTTTCAGTGAAGGCCTGGGAAAAAAAGGTCCAAAAAGAAATTTACAAATAACTACATATAACAGTAACATAACCATATTTAAAACAGTAACATTCCATGTAACTACGGTATTTTAACAAAGGCAGAGAAAAAGTTAACCATACACACATGTCTGTGAAGCAATAATTCATAAGCTTGTGTGCTGGACCTTCTCATGGAGTCTGCCACTAGATTGTGCTCCGAGAGAATGTAAGCTGCCTGAAGAGTTACTTGATACTATATAGGTACTGTAGATGCCAGACAAGAAATGCTAGTCAGCATGGAAGATAGGAACTTGTTGCCCCTTGCTTGTTGGCATAACACATTATTGTGGTATTCTCTGTGAAAACTTTGAGGGGCCTGTGAGGAAAGAGGGAGTGGAAAGCCCAAAGAGCCAAAAGCAAAGCTCTCATCTCCTTTACACTCATGTGGTCTGACGTCTGATAAAGGCCAAAGACCCAAAACCTTGAGTGGGTCACAGGAGGCACCCCATCCCCATCTGAGGTGTCTGTAAAGAACTCCTGATTTGGAACTTGATCTTGAAAAGGAAACCCCAGATTGAGTGAAGGTTGATGAATCTACCACTAACGTTTGAGCTTGAGACAAGGAAGGAAATGTACTGGGAAGTTGAGGGGGGGGGGGGGGGCAGTGCCAATGCTGGAGCCAAACTGGCTTGAGGTACCACTAAAGCCTGGTGAGAGGGAACAGGTTAATGGTTGAAGCCATTAACCTGAGAGCCCTGAGAAATGCAATGGTGGAGACAGACATCAGGTGAAGAAAGGGTTGAAAAAAAAGCAATTAGAGACAGAGCCTTGGAGGCAGGCAGAGATGCCTGCATTCGAACCATCTGAAGTCTGCAGCCAAGGAAAATGTAATCCTGGGAAGGAGTCAGAACTGATTTCTGGAAGTTTATGGTGATCCCCAGACTCTGTAACAAGGAAGTAGTAAACTGGAGATACTGCAATGGAACACTGGGGAAAGGAGCTTGAATAAGCAGATCATCTAGACAGAGAACATTCTGAATTCCTTGATCCCTTCATAAAGCAATGACAGGAGTGAGGCATTTGGTGAATACCCTTGGGGCAGTAGAGAGGTCAAAGGGCAAAGAAGAGAACATGTCTCCCAAGTGTACCAAATTACTCAGATTTTACCGAGGTTTGAGGTCCAAATAGTGGTTTGCCACGATTCCCGAGTGGCACCCCTTCATTTCTGATTTTTCCAACTTTTTAAAAAATGTTTTTCTTTCTCGCTTTTGAGCTGATATCATCACATGTGCGGTGATGTCAACTCTCTCAGGCTGTCGGAATTGAGCTCAAGGGCACACGTGCATGCATTTCCAGGTGTTTGAATGTATCTGCAAGGAAACAACTTGTCTGCTGCTGCAGAGCTCTACATGGAGTTTCTACCTGGGAGTTTATTTCTGAGTTTTCTGCTTGTGAATGGAGTTTATTTCATGACTACTGGCACTTTTAAGGTACTGTTTTCAGTAACAGCTGCTGCTGTGTGGAGTTGGTTAGCCATTTTCCATGAACGGAGACTAGAGAGTTATTTATTTGTTATTTCTGCGACTACTGGCACTTTTAAGGTACTGTGTTTTCACTAACAACTGGTGCTGCACTGTTTTTCCGTGAACTGAAATAGTTATTTATTTTGTGTGTGTGTTTGAATGAACAGAGTTTATTTCTGCAACTGCTTGCTTGCTTTAAGCCATTTAGAGTTATTGTGTGCTTGAAATTAATGAACGGAGTTTATTTCTACAACTACTACTAGCACTTTTAAGGTACTGTTTCACTAACAGTTGCTGCATGGAGTTATTTAAGCCATTTCTGGCTGTGTGAATGAACAGAGTTTATTTCTGCGACTGCTTGCTTAATCCATATAGCATCTTTGTTAATGAACAGAGTGTATTTCTGCATCTACTGGCACTTTTAAGGTATTGTTTCAACAACAGCTGCTGCACAGAGTTGCTTAAGCCATTTTCCAGCTGTTTGAATAAACAGAGTTTATTTCTGTGACTGCTTGCTTAATCCATTTAGTGTGTGTGTTAATGAACAGAGTTTATTTCTGCAACTACTGGCACTTTTAAGGTATTGCTTCACTAACAGCTGCTTAAGCCATTTCGAGTTGCTTAAGCTATTTTCCGGCTGTTTGAGGGATTAAATTGATCAGTCACAGCATGAAGTTATGGGAAAGAGTGTGGAAGATAGGTTAAGAAGGGACATGATGATTAGAGATCAGCAGTATGGTTTCATGCCGGGAAAGAGTACTACAGATGTGATGTTTGCTCTGAGAGTGTTGATGGAGAAGTACAGAGAAGGTCAGAAGGAGTTGCATTGCATTTTTGTAGACTTAGAGAAAGCATATGACAGGGTGCCTAGAGAGGAGTTATGGTATTGTATGAGGAAGTCGGGAGTGTCAGAGAAGTATGTAAGAGTGGTACAGGATATGTATGAGGGTAGTGTGACAGCGGTGATGTCTGCAGTGGGAGTGATGGATGCATTTAAGGTGGAGGTGGGATTACATCAAGGATCAGCTCTGAGCCCTTTCTTATTTGCAATGGTGATGGACAGGTTGACAGACGAGATCAGACAGGAGTCTGCAGATAACTGATCCCCAACAAAACAAAACTACTTACTTTCTCACCCACTAACAAGACTCTTCCCCCCACCTTCTCTATTACATCCTCCAATGGAATCACTATATCACCAGAAGCTCACACAAAGCTATTAGGTGTTACCATTGATAACTCCCTTAAATTTGACACCCATTTCAATCTAACCATCAAAACCGTCAATAAAAAGCTTGGCTCTCTCTATAAAGTAAAACACTTTCTCACTCCTCACGCTAAAATTACAATTGCCAGCACACACCTACTATCAACTCTTTTCTATGCCTCCCCCCTTTTTACAAACCTAAACAAGACAACCCTTAACAAACTTGCTTCTTGTTATAATCACATAGCTAGATTTGCCACAAATTCCACCTTTAGAACGCACCACTGCACTAACTTGAAGCAACTAGGGTGGTTAGAGTTTTCCAGCCAACTCCATTTCAACCAACTCAAAATGGCTCACCAGATACTGTATCACCCAGAGAAAACACCAGCTCTGAAAAACATCATTCACCCCTATATTAACATGCAATCTTTACGCTCCTCCAATAAGATCTTAGCTCAAACTACCAAAGCCAATAATTCTGCTGATTCTCTATTCTCAAACTTTGTAGGTAAAATGTGGAACTCCCTACCGACCATGCTCACCTCAGAACCTTCACTCCTACAATTCAAAAAAAAGCATAAACCCCATCTCAATACTCTCTGGCAATGTCCCTGTTCCAAACCTGATTAACCACTATCATTTACCCTTCTCTTACCTCACTATCCTTAAACGCTTTTTAACAAGGCGCCTCGCCTTTGTAACCGACCTATGTTTTTTTTTATATGCTGCTATTTTTTTCCCAAGATGTGATGTATCTTTATATTGTATTTAGAACTCAACTATCTTCCTTTTTTGCATTAACAATGTTCATATGTCTGTTATGTACCTGGAGCTTTTCTCCCCGGGCCTCCGCTGAAAATGGACATGTATCCAGTCGGACTCTCCCGGTTAACAAATGTAAAATAAAAATAAATAAATAAATAAACATTGTGATCTGTAGTGAGAGTAGGGAACAGGTGGAGGAGACCCTGGAGAGATGGAGATATGCTCTAGAGAGAAGAGGAATGAAGGTCAGCAGGAGGATGCAGGGAGTAGAGGTGGTGAAGGTGGATGAGTTTAAATACTTGGGATCAATAGTTCAGAGTAATGGTGAGTGTGGAAGAGAGGTGAAGAAGAGAGGATGGAGTGGGTGGAGAAGAGTGTCAGGAGTTATTTGTGACAGATGAGTACCAGTAAGAGTGAAGGGGAAAGTCTACAATAGGGTAGTGAGACCAGCAAAGTTATATGGGTTGGAGACGGTGGCATTGACAAAAAGGCAGGAGTTAGAGCTGGATGTGGCAGAGTTAAAGATGTTAAGATTTGCACTGGGTGTGATGAGGGTGGACAGGATTAGGAATAAGTACATTAGAGGGTCATCCCAGGTTCAAAGGTTTGGAGACAAAGCCAGAGAGGCAAGATTACGTTGGTTTGGACATGTGCTGAGGAGGGATGCTGAGTATATTAGGGAAAAGATGCTAAGGATGAAGCTACCAGGTAACAGGAAAAGAGGAAGGCCTAAGATAAGGTTTATGGATGTGGTGAGAGAGGACATGCAGGTAGTTGGTGTGATGGAGCAAGATGCAGAGGACAGGAAGAAATGGAAACAGATGATCCACTGTGGCGACCTCTAACAGGAACAGCTGAAAGATGATGATGATGAATGAATTGAGTTTATTTCTGTGACTGCATGCTTAATCCATTTAGCGTGTGTGTTAATGTACAAAAGTTTATTGTTTCACTAGCAGTTGTTGCACTGAACAGAGTTTATTTCTGCGACTGCTCACTTAATTGTGTGTTAATGAATAGAGTTTTCTGCAACTACTGGCACTTTTAAGGTGTTTCACTAACACCTGCTGCACAGAGTTGCATAAGCCATTTTCCGGCTGTTTGAATGAACGGAGCTTAATCCGTTCCGCAACTACTGGCACTTTTTAAGGTATTGTTTCACTGCTGAATGGAGTTGTTTAATGTGTGTGTTTGAATGAAGAGAGTTTATTTCTGACACTTTTAAGGTACTACTAACAGCTGCAGCAATTTCCAGCTGTTTGAAGGAACAGAGTTTATTTCTGACACTTTTAAGGTACTGTTTCACTAACAGCTGCTGCACAGAGTTGCTTAAGCCATTTTCTGGCTGTTTGAATGAACGGAGCTTAATCCTTTCCGCAATTACTGGCACTTTGTAAGGAATTGTTTCACTGTTTCACTAACAGCTGCTGCACAGAGTTGCTTAAGCCATTTTCCGACTGAATGAATGGTGTATGTGTGTAAGTAGACTTTTATCATGGAAATGTTCTGAATAGAGCAGTTTTGTCATTACTGGTTCATGCATTTTATTTCATTGCCTACTGGAAATATGTTCAAACAATAAATTTAAAATGCAAATGTGTGTGGAACTAGACTTTTATGATGGAAATATTATAAATTGGGCAGTTTTGTCATTATTGGTTCATGCATTTTATTTCATTGCCTACTGGAAAAATATTTAAACAATACATTTAAAATGCACTCTAACTTAAGTCTAACAAGTGTGCTGTATTACACAAGGAATATAATTTAATAAAGTCAGGAAGGTGTATCAAAGAAAGCATGTATGTTTCTTGTTTTGTGTGCAAGGGGCCTATGATTTGAAAACAGCCCAAGGTAATCTTTATCCACCACTGGCCAGATGCATTTTCTTTGGCTGTTGTATGGGTTATAATGCTGTTTCAATGAATGCGAGTTTCAAGGGCAGAGAAGTTTTAATGCCAAGTCTATTTTTATTGTGAGACAGTATTGCTTTGTTTAGCAAATATCTATTAGTGCTTGTGTATTGTGCTATAAAATGTAAAAAATAAAATCCAAATAATCATTGTAGAAGCAAAGCAGTATGCACACAGCATTTATGGTAAGTGGAGTGAAATAGCCAGGTAATGGGACATTGGAATGGTTGCAGGGGGACTCTGGTGCCATATTTTGGTTGTATGTTCTTCAGTTTGCATTTGAAAGTTGGTATCCCACAATTCCATTTGAGTGGGCAGGGTTATGTAATTATGTATGCAACTTTTACGTTAATCAGCATACAGATTTGTACCTATTTTTCATAGGCCTTGTCCAGATTTTTGATGTTTCCAGGTTGAGAGGTATGGCAGAGAACTAAAAATGCAAGGAAGAGACAGAAAAATGTAAAAAATTTCTGAAGAGAGAATGGGTAGAGATGTGAATATATCAATCCTTGTGATCCAAAGAAACCAGAAAGGCCTGGGGTAAAAGAAGAGGAAATAATGACTGCAGAGGTAACATCTGAAAGGAAAGAATTTTGAGAAAGGTGTTCAGACAGTGAAGATTCAGACTTGGTCTCCATGTGTCTGCCTTCTATGGGCCAGAAACATTCTGGAGTAAAATCCCTTCCCTACCTAAGCAGGTTTTCTGGCATGATGGTGCTCTGAGCCAGAAGAGAGTGAAAGACCACATGGAAAGTTGAGAGATGGTTCTGAGGTTGAGGAATGCCTGAAAAGGGAGGAAGGGACTTCCAAACCATGAAATATCTCTGACAGATAATGGACACAACCCAAGAGTTTGAAGTGATCAGAAACCAATTTGGAAGGGACAGGGACAGATTGGGAATCAAGGGAACCTAGCTGATGGCAGGATAAAACAAACTGTCAAATAGAACCTGGCTTATCCTGAAAAGGATGTTTATGTGAGGCAGACGTTTGAGTAGACTTAGCTGGAGTCACATGGCTAGAACCCCTCTTGCCCTTAGGAGGAGGTTGAGACTGCATACAAACAAAAGCAGATTTAGAGGGATAATTCATCTGAAATTTGGGAATAGGACATACAGATATGTTTCATCTCCTGCAAGGTTTTACCTTTATTCTGGAGAAATTTGAAAAGTTCAGCTGAAGCAGATCCAAAAAGATTTTTATTATCCTAAGGAGCATCCAAGAGTTTGACCTTAATGTCATCAGACAAATCCTGAAGATGAAGCCAAGAATAATGTCTCAAAACTGAACCAAAGGCATCAGCCCTGTAAGATGCATCAGCTGCATCATAGCTGCATTTGCTTGAGTGCTGGGCAACTTGAGAGGTTTAGCATGGCAGTGAAAGGGTTGAACACCTCCCCTCAAAGTCAGGAAGGCCAGAATCCACCTTAGAAACCTGCAAAAGGAGGGCCAAAACATACCTGATATATGAGTCTGATAGTTGGTGGCCCTAAATGATAAAGTAGCAGCAGTGTAAACTCTTTTTCCCAGCCTTTCTATAGAATTGCTATCCCTATCAGAAGGCAACAGCTTGGTGGAGGGCAACTACTTGGATGGCTTGTCAGAGGAGACTGACACTACAGAAGGGTCAGCAGAATGATATTTGTAAAGAAATTTACAACTCTCAGGCACTTTATAGAATCTATCTGGCTTCCTAGCTGTAGGGTGCTGTGAATCAGGGGCCAGAGACACTGCTGATAAAGTATCCAGAAAGGCAGCCAGAACAGGAGGAAAAGCAGATGTCTTAGGAGACTCCATCTCTAGGAGCTCATAATATTTCTTCTGAATCTCGGAGACTTGAGAACCATCCCACTTAAAATAATTCATCATATGGCAATGATATCCTCAAAGGAGAGTTCCTCCATTGGGAAATCTGGACGGATGCCATCCTCTTCCTCTGAACCATAGGAAAGGGAAGAGTAAGCTGAAGATTCTTCCCCTGAGTCCAGGTCTTCATCTTAGGAATCCAATTACTTGGGCCTCTTGAGTGGAGTGAAGACCAGGGAGCAGCAGGCACAGAGACTCCTTGAGGAGACGTTAAGGCCATCAAATATTAAATAAATCCTAACTGAAATCCTGCCATTTATGTTGATGATCTGTAACTACAGAGGAAACAGGTTTTATTTTTGGTTTCTTTATCTGCACAACCTCTGCACGAAACACCCTCAGAGGGCCAGATCTATGTTAAGGCTCAGTTATGGTCACAGGAATCTCCTCCCTAACTAAGATGTAAGAAATCCCCCTTGGTCCTTCAGAAATAATCAGCTGAAGTCCCACCTCAGAGTCAGGTACAGATGTTTGAAAAGCATCCAAGGACATGCAATAAGGTGGATCCTAATGCCAACGTCTGATGGGGTCACGGCAGAGGAATCTGAAACAACCACTGGATGGTCTTCTGGGCTTTCATTAGCCTTGAAATAGCTATTGGGGGAGGCTGGACAGCAGTCAGATTCAGATCTAATGTTTCTGGCCTTCCTCTTGGCAGAAGCAGGCCCCTGGGGCGGGAGGAGTCTGCCGTACCACCCTGAGACAACAATTTAAGATATTGGTTTGCCAGGTATACGGACAAGGAGGAGAGATGACTACATACAGTCTTAGGCACAAATTCCTGGCAGCTACAGCACAGTATATGATCATGGGAAGCACCCAAACAGAAGAGACACTAGTTGTGATGGTCTTTATGGGGAATCTGCCTCCCACACTGACATTTTCCCTTTCTGTGTGGCATGAACACAATAACCAAAACAAATAAGTGAAAGAGAAAGATAAGAAACCCCAGTGGGGAACTTATCTGAAAACACAGCTTGGTAACCATCACAGCAGAGGGGCATTCAGACTGATGTTCAACAATGGCGTTTGGACTGGTGGCAAAGAAGTTCTGAGTGTCTGCATCTGTATACAATTTTTATGCCCTATGCCTGATGTGGGGAGCATAAGAGTGACATGTAACACATATAAAAGGTAAAAGGCTTTGGTATACTGTCCAGACACTGGGGTATCTTTGGCAGGAGATTCCTTAGGTAAAGAATACTGCAACAGTGGTATGGAAAGACATCAACAGAATATGCTAATAGATGAAATAAAGGAGATTTAGTTGTTTTTTTGAAAACATATAAGCTATTGTTTAATAAAAGGATTATTTCATTAATTCAGTTATACTGGAAAAGACTGCATATTTACATAGTCTCTATATGTTGGCAATAATCTATGAAAATGAAATAACTGCAAGTATTTTTTTTCCTTTTATATGGGGCTGAGTTTGAATCAAGTAAAGAAATGGGTCTTGTATATGGATATATATATATATATATATATATATATATATATATATATATATATATATCAAAAGAGAACAGGATATTCTGAAGTTAATGCAGCACCTGTGCCTGACAATGATGGAGGCTTAGTCATAGAGTAGTCAGGCAACACCGTGTGAATGTCAACAGCAGCTACAGTGGAAGACACCATACCATACACATCCACTGACATGGCTATGGTGACTATAGACTCCACATCTGTCTCCCCAATGGCTGTGGAGGGACAGGCCATTCTAAGTAGCCCAACACATGGTGCATGGTCATCAACAGACCCTGCAACAGCAGTGGACAATAGTGGCACCACAAAGCATGAAATCAGCAATGGAGAAGGGGTGCCGGTGAATACTAGTGTCATGACTCCTGCTTGATGCCAGATTTAGCTATCATACATGGCATAGATCAATGGATAGGCACTTCAGTAATCCAGGCACAGACAGATTTCACTAATGTCATAGTTGAGATTATTAGAATGCAGTATGGCATAAGCAATGACATCTGCAAAAGCCCGAGATGCCTGTAAGGAATAGTGGGGACAGAGGGAACAGGCATGTAATAAGGACATGGGGGGCACTTTGTGACTATTACCGCAGCCTGGCGTATTGTGGTATTGATCTTATAGTCATCACTGTGCCCATAGCTACCATTTATCTGACTCCACTGTGGGTACACTCCTCACGTCTGGTGTGCCAAGGTCATGGACTGCCACTTGTTTGCCATCCCCTACTGAAGGTGTAACTGCAGTGACTGAATGGAGCCATTCACATTAGCATAGCTGCAGAGGCCATCCTCAGCATCTGATGATGAGGTAATTGCATTTCTGCAGTTCCACATCATTCATGCCAGCAGTGTTGATGGCATTGCCACCCCAAGAAGGGGATACTTCATTGGCAGAGACCATTGACTGTCTGCATCATACCTTTCCTAGGACCCACAATCCAGGTCACACCCATTCCTGCTAAGTGGTTTGCCATCTGCTACAACTGTGTCCTCCTGCATCAGTACTGTGCAGTGGCCCAGAACATCAGCTTACCTGCCACCATCAGAAAGTTTCATCCCCTCTGACTAATAAGTTTACAGTGCTCCTCAAATATCCCAGCTCTCTAATAATTCTTCCACACATCCTAGTCCATCCTCTCTTCCAACTCACTGTGAACCACTTCACCTGTTCAAATAATGGCAACTAGGCTGCCCACACCTCTGTGTTATATGAGTTAGGTTATGTCTGATGCACAGCATAGCCAGTCAGTGCTCTGTATAGCATAGCCTGGGTATAGAATTATAATGTATCAGTTTTAATCGTTGTTGTCTTTATTCTGGACCAAAGCTGTTGATGAGACACTGTCTGTTTGTCGCTGCTGCTGGATACCGCACTTCCATCTCCCATGATTCCTCAACCAGCACCTCCTCTGTTACTGACTCCTGTCTATGTGACACTCAGAAGGTGACTCCATGATCTAGTTGCTGTGTAAAACCATGTGGTGCAGTGATGAAGAGATGACAAACATTTGCTGCAGATCTATATAGCATACTGGTATCTGGGCAACAGAAATTTGCCTTCAAAACTCTAAACACATGCCTGATTATGTTGCAGGTCTGTTACAGTGCTGTAAGACATCTCACTGATACTCATAGGTTCATAGGTTCATATGTAGGTACTAGGCTAACTGTCTGTGGGCATTTATAAGCCTAGCCAGAGTGTGTCGGCTTTTGACTCCCCATTGATTAATTAACTGATCCTCTGTCAAGCAGAGCCAATGATGTGATCCCAGGGGTGTATTTTCTGTTACTCATCCACTCATCAAGGTTTCTCTTGAAGAGTGTTAGTGAGGGTCTCTGCCTAATGTAGTTTGGAATTTTGTTCCAAAGCATGGGGAGTCTCTGTGACAGGAATCTATCCCTCCAGCATGTTCTATTTATTGTTGTGGCGAGGTTTAGCTCACTATAGCGTGTGGCTCGCAGTGACTTGGATTTCTTTAGGTGGAGCATGTGCATCAATTCTGAGTCGGACATGGCTTTGTAAGTCAGGCAGAGATCACCTCTGAGTAAGCAATATGCCACTGAGTGCAGCCGGAGTTTTTTCAGTCGGGCTGCATATGACCTATGTTTGAGGCCAGTGAGGTACTTTTGTGGTCTCTCCAGCTGTTGGAAGTGTCTTGTGAGGTACTTCCCAAATGGTGATGGGTCTGATGAGTGACAAGTAGAGGGGCACTATAACCTCTTTATTTCTGGATTCGAACCCTTTAGTAATTAGATGGGCCACATAGAAGCAGTTTCTAACTACTTTGGCAATATGATTGTCAAAGGAGAGATTACTATCTACCTGGGTCCCCAGATCTCTTATTACCTCTTCTGTATTAAGGGGGCTGCCACCTATGTGGTAATTTGTGGGTGTTTTGTTCTTCCCAAACGGGACGACTATGCATTTTTTGGCATTTAGCTTGAAGCCATGACTTTGACACCAGGTGTCCATCTCAGTAAGGCCCTTTCAGGGGATGCCCATTTCAGCCAGAGAGTTAATTATGGCTCCCGGTTTGCAGTCATTGGTGAACTTGGTTAGCCATAGTCCTCCTGTGTTTGCCTGCACTTCTGAGAAGTATATGCAGAACAGTAGGGGTCTCAGAACCGAGCCGTGTGGGACACCACTTGTGACTGGTTTAGAGTCGGACCTGGAGTCTGCTATTCTTACCACGTGAATTTTGTTTGTAAGCCAGTTGGCAACCCATCTCATGACGTAGGGGTTTATGTTCAGGCTGGTGAGTTTTTCTGTAATACCCAAGTGGGAAATGGTGTTGAAAGCCTTGACAAGGTCAAGGTAGGCTGTGTGAACAACCTTTCCCTCATCTATGGCCTTGGTGACTGTCTCAAAGAAGTCAACTAGGTTTAGTAGGCATTATCTGCCCTTAGCAAAGCCGAACTGGGTCGGGTCAAGTGTTTGGAGGTTCCCGATGTCTTTGTTAATGAGTTCCATGATGATGCACTTCATAGTCTTGCAGACCAGGCTAGTCAGGCTTATGGGGCGATAGTTACCAGGGTCAGTTGTGGCCCCTCTTTTGTGTAGTGGAATAACCGTTGCTGTGCACCATTCAATGGGCATGTAGCCTGTGGAGAGGCTGAGCTTGAACAGTGTGTTTAGCTGGGGGGGTTAGTTTTTTCTGTAGTTCATGAAAGATGCAGGGACACCATCTGGCCCATTGACACTATGTTTTTGGATTTTGAAAGGGCTATTTTCACCTGTCCGTCTGTGATTTCTGTGAAACTACAATTTTCCGGTATTGTTGTGGGCCCTTTTGGGGTGGGGGGGGGTGAAGTTTGCACTGAATCTATCTGCCAGAATGTTGGCAATATCAGTAGGTTCAGTATATTTTGTGATATTTTGCACTAGTTCAGTGCATATTTGTGAGTTGCCACTTAGATTCTTAACATAGCTAAAGAAGGCTTTGTGGTTATCTTTTTGAATCCTTGGCTATTTTTCTTTCGAAGTTAGCCTTGGATGATTTTATGAGGGACCTTAGTTTCTTACTGATCAGGGATGTCTTTCCTTCTTGGGATTTACTTTTTTTCTGAACTAGTTTCCTCCTTCTATTGTATAGCCTGTTTATGGCAGGCTACTCCACAGGCATACCTCTCAACTACCCAGATTTTTGCATAATATCCATATTTTTGCTTTATATTTAAATCATT
This sequence comes from Protopterus annectens, assembly GCF_019279795.1. Classification (NCBI taxonomy): domain Eukaryota; kingdom Metazoa; phylum Chordata; order Ceratodontiformes; family Protopteridae; genus Protopterus; species Protopterus annectens. The sequence continues at coordinate 610,075,896 of NC_056729.1, read as the reverse complement.
GAGGATTAAAGTCAAAAATAATGATAGAAGTTTGAGTTTCACACTTCATTCTCTTCAGAAAATTCATGCTAATGCAAATTCTGCTATTTTGTCAACTTTTGAGGTTTGTAAGAACAATAATTAAAATTTGTCCCTATTTTGGTCCTTTGCCCCCCCCCCCCATTGTATATGGCTTCATGTAGATTTCTTGCTCTTACAAGTTGAAAGCTATGTCAACAGGTGACATATAGGTGTCATGAGCTATGACTGCAGGGCATAACTAGCATCTCTTGCAACAAATAAAAGTAGACACCTTGATGTGTGGATGGCATTCAGTTACAACAGCTGCAAAGTGCCCCAATACTCTCAGCACATGGGTGTTCTCTCTACCATGGCTTATTTGTGCAGGCTGGCAATGATGCTCAGTGCACTTATCAATCAATTAGATATCCCTATGGGAAATCACTCCACATAAATTACTAGTATAGGTCAAAAATGTGCCAATTGTCAAAACTGTGGAAAGTGCCTGGATGTCACAAAAAACATTGTGAGTGATGCCCTGTACATTGTACATCACCTGGCAGTTAATGGAATGGAAATCCTTCCTGGTAAAATATCAGTAGCCATGTGGCCCAGATGAAGCATTGATGGTGATGTGGGTGTAGACTAGAATCGCAAGAAAACAGGCTATTTTACTGAATGCCTGTACTGTAATGTTTTTCTCCTTGGTGGTCCTTGGCAATGACACATAATCCTCCACATCCTGCCGTATAACATCAATGAGCTGGACTAGTGTAGTATGTGTGAGCCTGTAGCTTGTGAAGCACCAGGCATATCCTCTGATCGCCACTGGAATGTCTCCATAGCAAGGACAGTTAGTATATGAATGGACAATAAAAAGAACTTAACAATATTCCCATCAGTTTCCTGAAGAAAAAATAAAGTAATTATAATGCCTTACACTGGAAACATCTCACACACCTGAATATAAAAAGAAAAAAAAATTACAAAATCCTGAAAAAAGCAAGACTGAACTTCCATTTTCCAGTGACTGCCTTTAACAAAAAAAAAATATACGGTGCAGTGGGAACATTAAAATAAAGAGGCAAGAGTAATGCACCCTTCAATACAATGTACATATTTTGTTTGTTTATGGAGTATTTTAGTGCTTCAGAAATGTTCAAGTAATTGAGTGTGCTGGATTTTGTGTTTTATTTTTTTATTTTTTGTGTTCAGTCTTTTGAAGTGCTGCCGTGTGTGTGTGTGTGTGTGTGTGTGTGTGTGTGTGTGTGTGTGTGTGTGTGTGTGTGTGTGTGTGTGTGTGTGTGTGTGTGTGTTTTAGGTTTATGCAGCGTGTTACCCATTTCAAATCTCAGAAAATATTTATATCCCATGATGACAATATTAATTTAAACTCAGCCACAATACCAACAGATGATGAAATAAAAGTAACAACTGTAGATAAAAAATAAAAAAAATATATATGCGGGAACAGTGTTTTCAGTATGTAACAGGGGAAAACTTCTCCCAAAGCATGTAGTCCCTGAAATGTCATAAACATTCTATAGGTTTCTTAATGACTCCTTTCTGGCTGAGTGTTGTAGCAACAATTAACATACATTTTAAATAAGAAAACCTCTTCTCAAACTGTGATCAGTACTAACATTTTTATACTCATCAAGAAACAAAAACAGTCCCCTGGATTTATGAAGCACTTTATTGCATGCAGGATTAGACTAAGAGCTATTTTTCAGCAATATGGCTGAAGTGCGATCCAGGAATGAGCTCCCAGGACGTGCACGTAAGCTCTTAGACAAATCCTGCACGGACCAAGCTCCTGTATGCAAATTACACTCATTTGCAGGTGAAAACCATGCAAATGAGGTTAATTTGTGATCCAGGAAGCCAGCAGCTGTCTGTGCAGGACGAGTGCAGTCTGCAGAAATGTACTCAGTTAGTAACCGTGTACATTTCTGCAAACTACAAAACGGAGCTATGACAGCTCCAAATAAAGGCTGCATACCATTGAGGAAGCATGCCAATGGCCAAGTAGAAGGCCATTGCCATTGCAAAAGGTGTAAAAAATAAAAAATACAACTTCGCCGATCTCGCCTGTTTAAGAATAGGGCAGTAGCGCGCAAACGGGATTGTGGGGAAAATAATAAAATAAACCTAAAATAAGCATTCTAACTAAAAGCAGTATTCTGCATGCAAGTCAATGGCAGGCAGAAGACAACCTGGCCAGTGAGTAATGATTGCTATGGGGGGAGGCTCAGTGTGGGACATGTAACTCTGCATTAGCAGGCAATCCTATGCAAATGAGGGGAAAGATAGAGAATCCCAGATTCCCTGTCAGTGCAAGCCTGCACCCAGGGGTGTAGGACTAGGAAAACCATGAGTGTAAGCCCTAGACAAGCTGACATCAGAAGGGGATGTGTCAGGCATGCTGTAAGCTAACTGGAGCACTGTGGCCCGTGTTTGCTCTTAGCTAAGCTAAGCTAAGGCAGGGGGGTGTGTCCAGGGCTGCCCTGTCTTACACCAAGAAAATCATGGTGTACACAGGTAGAACAAGCCAAAATCCTGTAAAATGTGCATACAGCGCATACGTGTGTTTGCGCGGCGAGCACCAGGTGTAAAAAAAAAAAAACACAGGAAATAGCAGATCCATTCACAACTGAGCACTGTGTTTGCACGGTGTGCCCCCAGGCTCAAACAGGAAGGCAATAGGAAGGGAAACTAGCAGTAGGAAGAAAATCAAGAAGAACTAGCATAGCTGGCAGGTGAAATGCATCAGAATCAGCCAATTACACAGGCAGCAGACCAGCCCTGCCCAGAACACCACTATAAACTAAGCAAACACCTTCCCCTCTGGTTTTTCCACACTTTACACCACCGGTGTATACAAGCAGGGAAATTTTAATAAACAAACCTACAAAATGAGAAGGGCTGCAGCAGGCAACATAGAACAACATGTGCAAGAGGCGGAACATGGTGAGAATGTGAATGCTGCCAAACAACCCACAGTGAGGAGACAGAGAAGAGTGTACAGACCGAGGTTAACCTACCAGGGGCTACATGAGCTGGAGATAGTGGGGCACTATAGGGTGGACAGAGACCTCCTAGAGCAAATTGTTGAGCTGTGCCGGCCACACTTGACACACCAAACTGGCCGAGGGGAACCCATCCCAGTGGATACCAAGGTATGTGTAGGCCTAGGTATACTAGCCACAGGTACCTCCCAAAGCAGAACTGGGGATATCATGGGGATCTCACAAGCATCAGCATCCAGAGTATTCCACCAGTTCCTGGATGCCATGTCAGCACATGCCAGTGAGCATGTATATTTTCTCAACACACGTGAGGTGTTGACCAGCAATATGCATCTCTTCCACCAAATAGCAGAATACCCTGGGGTAGTGGGTGCTATAGACTGCATGCACATATGCATCAAAGCACCATCTGGTGAGCAGGGTAGGGCCTGCATCAACTGCAGGGGCATCCCCTCCATCAACTGCCAGGTCATATGTGATGCCCAGGCCATTATAATGAATGTGTGTGCTGGCTGTCCTGGCAGCTATAACGATTCACACATATGGCATCTGACGCAGCTGTACCAGAGATTTATCAATGTGGACATCCCCTACAGTCACCTAGTGGGGTATGCTGGGTACACACTGGAGCCATGGCTGATGACACCCATCAGAAATGCGCACACACCTGAACACCAATGCCATAATTAAGCACACGCACAGGCCAGACATATAATAGAGCATGTGTTTGGGATGCTCAGGTCAATGTTCCAGTATCTGGACACATCTGGTGGAGCCTTGCAGTATTCACCAGCTACATGTACCAAAATTGTTATGGTATGTGCTATGCTACACAATATGATCCTGCGGAAACAGCTGCAGCAGGAACAGCATGGGGCAGGGTCACACAGCCCCCCACCAATGCCAAGGCCTGTACAAGCACAGAGTGACTTGGAGGTGGAACAACCTGAGCCTGCCCCAGTAGGCAGAGGGAGGTGTGCTCAGTATGCCCTGGCCTTGGCAAAGAGGCAACGCATAGCATGTGCACTGACACAACAGGGACCCAGGGAATGACACCTCTCTGTGACTCACACAGACAGTTAAAGGGATGCCAAACATGACACTACCTGTGCTCAACCATGTATAGGGAGTGTACTACATGCATCCAACATAGGCAGCCCTCCAGCACCATCTGCAAGTCTGGCACACCCTCAAAGTAAGTCAATCAACCAACCAATTGCCAAATGGAGTAGAATGTGTTGTTACCTGTAGCTATGGTATAGATGTGAGCATGCAAGGGAATTGGGTGGCCGAATGTTATGGCAGCAGACAGTAGACACCCATAATGGCACCATGACATCTGTAACACATACTGGAGTCACCATAGTAGCCAGTACTACACAGGGTAACAAAACCCACTGCAGGAAATGGGCTGAGCAATATGTGTGTCCATAAGACCTACACATGCCAATCAGGAAGGTTCACATACCCAACAACAGTCTCAGCCAGCAGGACAGCTGTAGACAAACACAAACAAATGCTGTACTATGGCCTCTGAATGAGCCCTATGGGTAACCCCTCCCCCAGGCCTACACAGACAGACTACAGCAGGCCAGGCAGTTGAATGTAAGTTGTGAAGGCTAGGAAGTCAGAAACTAATATGTAGGTATTTGAATCTAAGATCTGTAGTACACTGGTATGCCTCTAGCCAGCATGATAGGTAAGACTACAGACTGAAATGGAGTACCTGACATACCAGTACAGTCCTAGCAAATGTGTACAAGTGTCAGGTGTGCCACCCCATCCTACTTACACTTATAGTAACAGTCAGGTGTGCCCTGCCACTCCTTTGTAGAAATGTAGAAACAGTCAGGTGTCCCCCCCCCCCACAACAGTCAATGCCAAACGGCCGATTGGATACCCTGCAGACACAGCATGCTACCTGTCAGTGTACAACACAAAGGTCATCACCACAGTACAAACTACCTGGACGTGATCCACACATGCAATACAGATGGCCATACTGGGCATGCTCACACACTTAAACACATGAAGGCCATGTCTGCAAACACCAGTGGACCAGACTTATCTGGCAGTCACAGTTCTTAGTGCAGACACATGCCAGTATGCACCACTCCTGCCTTGCACACACAGTTGATAGGAATACTGACATATATGTAAGGACAATACATTATAATAAGCCAAAGGTAGATGGACATAGATGTGTGGAAGAGGATGACCATGACAAGGAGCCATCTGGGCCTGTCCCACCCAGCATACAGCCAAAGGGCTCCAAACACATGAGGTGCAGATGTCACTCACTGCAGATACTAGCCACCAGTATCTGTCAGCATGACATACTATGTGGTGCACATGCCAGCTGTGCAACATGACTGTACAAGGAAGTAGTCATTTAGTAGCTGTATACATGTACCTGTGACATATGACCCCATGTGTGCCCGCATGTGGCATGTCAACCCCTACATAAATGGGTTATAGCCCATGCACACCCCCTTCCCCAAAGCAGTATTATGACAAGCCTACTGATATCATCTAATGTGAAATACACCTTTGGGAGAGTTGTAGCTCAGTAATCTCCATGGCGCGTTCCAAAACTGCGTACTGCTGTAGTGATAAACTAGTTAGGTAGTAGCTCTAATGCCAGAGTTGGCAATTGTGTGAGTGTGTGTTTGTATGCATGTCTGTCTGTCTCTGACTGTGTAGAGATAAATGCTTTTTAGGCTACTCACACTCCGTACAATTCATATACTCAACTTTGGCAAGGCTGCTGATGTCACTCACCTAGAAATATACCTCTGGGAAAATCATAGCCAAGTAATCTCCATAACTTGCCCTGTAACTGCGTACTGCTGTAGTGTGACTAAAGTAGTTAGATAGGTGTTCTAACCCCTGGCAACTGTGTGTGTGTGTGTGTGTGTGTGTGTGTGTGTGTGTGTGTGTGTGTGTGTGTGTGTGTGTGTGTGTGTGTGTGTGTGTGTGTGTGCCTGACTGAGTAGAAAGCAATGCTTTTTAGGCTACTCACATTCCGTACAATTCATATACTCAACTTTGACAAGGCTGCAGATGTCACTCACCTAGAAATACAGGTCTGGGAAGATCATAGCCCAGTTATCTCCGTAGTGCATCCTGTAACTGTGTATTGCTGTAGTGTGATAAAGTAGTTAGGTAGGTGTTCTAACTCCAGACTTAGCAACTGTGTTTGTATGCCTGACTGAGTAGCAAGCAATGCTTTTCAGGCTACTCACACGCCGTACAATTCATATACTCAACTTTGACAAGGCTGCTGATGTCACTCACCTAGAAATACACCTCTGGGAAAGTCATAACCAAGTAATCTCTGTAGTGTGTCCTGTAACTGTGTACTGCTGTAGTGTGATGAAGTAGATAGATAGGTGTTCTTACCCCAGACTTGTCATCTGTGTTTGTGTGTGTCTAACTGAGGAGAGAGCAATGCCTTTTTAGGCTACTCACACTCCGTACAATTCTTATACTCAACTTTAGCAAGGCTGCTGATGTCTCTCACCTAGAAATACAGCTCTGGGAAAGTTATAGCCCAGTAATCTCTGTAGCGTATCCTGTAGCTGTGCACTGCTGTAGTGTGGTAAAGTAATTAGGTAGGTGTTCTAACCCCAGCCTTGGCAACTGTGTGTGTGTGTCTGACAGAGTAAAGAGCAATGCTTTTTAGGCTACTCACACTCCATACAATTCATATACTCAACTTTGACAAGGCTGCTGATGTCACTCACCTAGACATACACCTTTGAGAAAGGTGCAGCCCAGTAATCTCTATAGTGTGGCCTGTAATTTGGTACTGCTGTAGTGTGATAATGTAGTTAGGTAGATGTTCCAACCCCAGACTTGGTAATTGTGTGTGCATTTGTGTTTGTCTGTGTGTCACTGTCTGTCTTTGACTGAGTAGAGAACAATGCTTTTTAGGGTACTCACACTCCTTAGAATTCATATACTCAACTTTGGCAAGGCTGCTGATGTCACCCACCTAGAAATACACCTATGGGAAGGTTGTAGCTCAGTAATCCCTGTAGCACATCCTGTAACTGCGTACTGCTGTAGTGTGATTTAGAAATGTGGTAGGGTTCCATCTCAACCCATGGCAGTTCTGGAGTTTTTGTGTGTGTTTCAATGTCTGTGTATGAAGCAATGCATTATAGGCTACTCACTCGCAGTACATTTCAAATGCCCTACTTTGGCAATCCTGTTGATGTCATTCAATGTGAAATACAACTTTGTGGAAAAAGTTCTGTAGTAATCCCTGTGGGGCGACCTATAACTCCTCTATGCTGTAGTGTGATATAGGCTTTGGTCAGGGGTTCTATACCCACACATATCAGCTGTGGATATTTTGTGTGTGTCTCACTGTCTTTATAGAGAGCAATGCATTTTAGGCTAGTCACTCGCAGTACAGTTGAAATACCCTTCTTTGGTAATCCTGCTGAGGTAATTCATTGTAAAATACACCTTTGGGGAAGAAATGCTTCAGCCCATGGCATGTACTATAACAGCGTAGTGCTTTAGTGTAATAAACTATTTAGCTAGGGGTTCTACTCCCAGACATGACAGGTGTGTGTGTGTTTGTAACTTGTATCCTGTGTAAAGGTAGTGGCGAGTATGTGACACCTATGGGCAATGGGAAAGGGGTTTTGATTATTTCTTTTATTGTGGCCCTACTATATATCACAATGTCAACCATACAGAGATAGATGTAAATTAGCTGAGAGGCTGGGGTGCAAAGCCATACCCATACATGTGACATCAAAGCCAGACAATCACAGTTAGCAACCCCACTATTACCCAGAACACACACTCAATCCATGTGTCATACGCAAACACATGCCTAGGCAATAGCAAATATGTGAGTAGTACACTGCATATTGGCCACTGATAGTAACTATGCAGTGATGGCAGTGGGCTACAGAGGGCATGTCACCCTGCCCATCTGTCCAATATGCATGTACATGCAGACAGTGCACCTCCACCTTGTTCCCCAATGGACACCTGCACCACCTATGGTGCCTTCACATATGACTCACAACGGACATACCATACCTGACAACATACCCTGTATGGACAGATGACACTGATATCAGGGAATGTTGTTAGCATGCTATCAATGTAGGTGCAGGGTAAACCTGCTGCCCATTGTCAGTCTCTGCCACAGGTGTTCAAGACTGGCACATCTGATGATAATCTGTGTTCAAAACATGGGCCAGACACCCCAGGTACAGTAGCACATGTCACTGTACATGCATGTGGGATGTGTGCACATCCCAGACACCATCCATGTCATGGACTAAGGAACACATACATGGCAAGTGATGCACATCATTGGCCACACACAGTAGTCACCCAGGTGACTGGATGGGGGATGCAATACCCACCTGTGTCAGCAAATGCAGAAACTACATGCCTGAGCCATAATGCAGACCATTGTCATGTGGCCTGATGCCAAGGCATACCCATTGCCTACTCTTGTACAGCCTGCTGGCACAGTTGACCACCACACACCCATGCAGACATGCACCCATGCATGTCAGAACTCGCACCCTGTGTGTTTGTGTGTGTGTTGTATGGTGCATATGTCCACATTCACACTCACTATAACCCCCCAGGGCATACTGAAACATACTGTCTGATGTCTGACACCTCTTTATACTCTTTGACCATATGACCTCCATATGACCCATGTGGTGCATGTGATACCTGCACATTGATGTGTTGTGGCAATCCCACTAGTGATGAGCTGCACTCCTAGCCCTGCCAAGTGTGTCAATGTGTATGCGTCCCTGTGTTAGTGTGCCTGTGTTGACACTGGCACCTGTTCATGCAGACTGGCACGTGTAATTCACCTACCATATATCTACCGTATCCCTATTTCAGATGTCACTCACCATTTCTTATATGTCCTGAGTGCTCCACAGCAGGTGGCGCATCCAATAACTGCATCGATCTGGGATAGCACTACATAGTTGTCTGGGGTTTGATACTCTGTGCTGGTAGGTGTGTGACACAAACATGCTTCAGTTTTACTCTCTCACCCCTCCCTGACATTTATTTGCCTCTGTCTGCCTCCCCCATGCCATCTCTAGTGGATGTGGAGACCCACACCTGCTTTGCTTAGGCAGCAGCATGTGTATATTAAGTGATGCTCATGATCAGCTGATGGCCTCTGCATGAATTGCAGCCCTCCCCTAACTGATTGCATGTGGAACAGCTGTGGTAACATTCCCATAGCCAACTGCATGGAAACAAACTCCAATACCAAGGAACATCATGGTGGTGTTGGCCCTTTTCAGTCACTGTGAGCAGGAACTAGATCTGTTTGACAAACAGCATCTCAGATGGATTGGGGATTTACCTCTAACAACATACACTATGGATAGAGGGCAACAAACAGGAGGGGGTGTGCCTGGCCTGACTACAGACTGTAATTGCTGCTATACTACATTTGGAGTAATGTTGGTTTAACAGTGTTTATCTGGATATGCCTGTCATACATGTTGCAATACCTGCCATGTCAGTTCCATGTATATGAGGAATCCCCATCTGCTGGGTCATCTGCAGACTGGGCAGTGTTGTGCCTTTGGTTTCATGTGTTAGGCACAGTGCATCTATCTGTGGAATTCAGAAAGTAGTGTGAGGATTGCAGTCTGTAGATGGTGAAGGCTGTGACAGTTACTGACTTCATATCCATCATAAGGCATATGTTGCAACAAACCCCGTTACAATGGTAAATTTATGAGGTTATCACAGCAACATGTCTATACTGACCCTGTGTATATGGTATCAGCCACACCTCTGTCAACATTTGTACATATGTCATGCATGAAATGGTGCATATGTGCTGTACACCATAAATAGTGTCATCATATCTGATAACAAGCCAGTGATATATCAGATTGCTACACATCATGTACAGTAGGGGTTATATTTCATGACATAACTGGGACATTCTGTGGATGTTTATACAGTACTGAGGTCTGTGTAGTGATGGTGAATGTCAGCAGTGTGTGTATTGTTAATATGTACTTTAGCCTGTCTACAGGCCCTGGTAGATGTCATTGTTCTAGCTCCCCTTCTATCTGATGTTACATGCTGCCCCACTGTATGGTACTGTTTTGCTGTACATGTTTGTAGGGCCATGCACACACATGTCCCATACCACAGACAGTCATCAAACCAAACTTGTGTAGCAGCCCAATATATGTAGTGTCATTCTGTGAGTGGCCATATGAGGATGGTGTAGAACAGATAGTCCATATACTGTAATATTATGCTAGCTTACCATATGTGTCTGTGGCTGTGTTCACATTGCTTGTGGTTATGCACTTTCACACAGGTGTATCTTACCCTGTGCTGTGACATGGCTGTTGAGCCTGCTATATATGCAAGTACATGTGCATTCCTCCATACAAGATGTAGGCCAGTGTTGAGCCAGTTGGCATGATAGCCTGCACAGTACATTGTTACATGCCTAGCAGCTTAGTGTACTTAACCTAGTGAGATGTCATGTGCAGATACTTGCCAGATGTACTGTTGCCGGGCCTCCCTTAAAGGTCATGTATGTCAGACAGAGCAGTGGAATGCTGTACAGATGTATGTCAATATCTAGTGGGTAGTATGTGCCCATGACAACCCTGTACAAGCAGTCATTATGTGTCAGGCCAGACAGGAGTGTGTGAATCCAAAACCTATGGTGGCAAATGTATACCAGTCGTTATGTGTTATACCCATCTACATGGCTGGCTTCATCTATATTGTCTGGCCTGGTACACATGTTGTGCACTAAGGGATTATGTGTATACCTCTGGACTGCACAGGGTGTGTCCAAAGTTCCACATATATTGGCCAATACCTCTGCTGCACTCCAGAGGGTCATTACATGCTAGCGGCGGTACTTTACAATGATTTCCTTAGGATGTCTGTCAGTAGCCAACGGCACCCATCCTATAAGCAGATGTCACCTTCCACACACACCATGTCTGTGAAGACAATCCCAATGACAGTAGCAATAGTCTCATAATATACCTGCTATACATACCTGACATCCTCTTGCACTATGACTTTGAGACTATAGGGGCTGGGGTAGGGCTACACTCCATGTCAAGGACATATGGTGGAAATATATGTACATATACTTATCCAGATAGCCATATATATATAATTACACATGTGTACTGCTTCCAATTACCACTGTCATGGCAACCACCCACTATAAATCCCTACAGCATGTGGGTGTGGTCCCTTTACATTTCCTGTATGATGGACATCCTTCCTGTGTGTGGGCATCAGTGTTACAGAGAACAGATAGCAATACCTCTTACAGGAGAACTGGCACACTCAGAGTGGCCACATATTTGTAGGAGGGTCAGGAACTACAGACAGACTGTGAGTAGAGTTGTGTTATGCTTTGTATAGTGCTGGTGTTACAGTGTGTGTGTGTGTGTGCATACTAGTTTACCTTGGAATGCAGTCTGTCTGCATAGCTCACAACTGTGGGCCTATCCTCTTGCTGGACAGAGGTATGCCTATCATGTAATATCCATCCCCCACACAGGTCCTGTGTCAAATATTACACTGGCTTTGTGTGTGTGTTGCGTGCTATCAATACATGCCTACATCCATTCCTGTTTCTAATCTCAATTCCCTGACTAAGGGTATGTTGCAGACTATCCTGTAACACCAACACCTTGCTTAGTCTATGGCAACAGTGTTCCACATATGTGCCTGTGTGCCAATGTCTGTCCTCCATCTACATACCAAGCTTTGCACACATGTCATGCTGTTGGGGGTTGTTCTGTAGCGGGCTGTGATTATATCACACTGCCATTGCTGCCATTAGTCCACTGCTGTTGTATCCCCCACACATATAGTGGGGCTGGGCCATATATGTTTGGGCGTCACCTACACAATATATGTGTGCCCTTATGCACTCCAGAAGCCAATGTATGTAACAGTGTATATGGGCCTGTATTACTGAGTCTAGCTGGGGAGCACCATAAATGATCTAGGCTGTTACAAAATGTGGGGGTATCAGGGGTGAGCTGCCACAAGGTATCTAGATGTACAGTACAGTATACTTCACCTATATTGACATTACTTACATGAATTGAGGTACTGCAAGCCTACCTCCTCCTGCCATACAGACTGTTCTGTTTGTTGGTGTGCTTGTGATGGTGTCAGTTATGTCTTGTTATGTACCAGTTCCAACCCATTTGATCACAAAACGTCTTTACCTCTTACTGAGTTTGTACAGAGTGTAGATAGAGGCTGCTGAACTACACACCTGCAGTACATACTGTTAATTGTTTGGTATCCTGTGGCCCAGTCTGTCTTCACTATTTTACAATTTGAAGTGCTTGGCCTGGACAGCAACAGTTGTGAACCTTTCCAGACAACTGTATTAGTGTAACTGTTTCACAGTTGCAGTACTCTGTTTATATTGTTGTCAGTATCTGAACTGCTATATGACATGGCATATAGAACTGTTATACTACAAAATTAAATGATTCACATTTCTGCAAACCTGTGTGTGGTGTCTTTCCTATGACCTTTCTATGGGTATATTTTGCAGGCAATGATTGACATTTGTATGGGTGGCCCATACAGTGTCCAGTTGTTCAGGTGTTAACTTTAGGCATAGTGGCTGTTCCATATTGTGTGCACCATCAACATATGTTGCTTACTGTACATATATCTGTGTGTGTATGTGTAGTTACATATGTGTAGATATATATATATTATATATATTTATTTATGTATATCTGTATCTGCATATCTGTGTCTGTGCATCTGTATCCTGGGGATGTTGATGGCTTCCACATATTACATGTCCTATGGGAGGCAAACTGCACTTGGTAGTGTATTGCAGGGTGCATGTGTTTGGCTGTGGGGGGGTGCCTATTCGTACAAGACGTATTATGTGTGGGGCCTTTCAACCCCGTTAACGGTGCATGTGGACATATGTGTATTTATTAATCTGCCATTGCTATCTACAGATATATAGCCATATATACCTATATAGATATATATCTGCTAACATATATATATATATATATAACTATGTCCGTATATACCTACATAGATATATATCTGCATACACATATGTAACGTGCTGTGTATATGTAGACATATAGGTGCAGACACATATATGTTTCGATTTAGGCATATGCATGTATATATATGTGCATATATAGTGATATATATGTATATAGAGTTAGAAAAACAATATATATATATATATATATATATATATATATATATATATATATATATATATATACATATACAGATATGTTGTATCTGTTTAGAGTTTAATATAGTTACACACACAGACATCTAGGTGTTGGCATACGTTTTCTGTACTGTTGCATGACAGGACTGGATGATATGTTTCTGAAAACATTGAATTTCTGTGTATCTGTCAAGGCTTAGTGGTACCTCACTTTGTCTAGGGTGTGAAGGGTCCTTGGCTTGAGCCTTGCAAGAACTGTTTATTTTGTTGCTGGGCAGAACACAGCCTGTTGGATACAGAGTGATTGAGGCACTTTAAAGCAGTTGTAATCAGGTTTGCACAGAGCTAAGCATTACCTACACAGGTTAAGCAATTTAGGAGCTGAGTGTATGAAAATGTAAGCGGCGGTTTGGAGTGCTTACCATCATGCAAACCCACTTACAACTGCTGTAAAGCACCTTAATTATTTTGTATCCAATGGGCTGTGTTCTGCCCAGCAACAAAATAAACAGCTCCTGCAAGGCTCGAAACCAGGACCCTGCACACCATACACAAAGTAATTTCCAATAAGCCATGGCAAATATGCATAATCATGATATTTTCACATACATATCATTCAGCCCAGGTATTCAACACTACAGGGAATGTATTCCACCATGTAGATGTATGTGTGTGTTTATATATATTCATATTTAAATGGATATAACATATCTACATATGTAGTTAATAACATATCTACATATGTAGTTATAGCTATAGAAATATATACACATATATATATATATATATATATATATATATATATATATACACATACATACATATATACATAGATAAGCATACATCTATAGATATATATGCATACATCCATATGTCTTATATATACAGTACTAAAAATACATATATGTAAGCATATATATGGTTCACCTTTCAAGGGGAGAAAATCATGTCTCCAAAAGCTGGAAGGCCAAAAGTATGTTTTCAACATTGCACAATCTCGCAAGAAATGCATCGAATGTGCAATGAGCGAATGTCACTATGCATTCACTCATTGCAGATTTGGCAATCTGGGTGTGGATGGCATTATAGTGGGGATGGGGAAAATTTGCCTTTCCCCACTGTAGTGCGAACTCAGAGTTAGTATATCACAGTAGAGGGGTTGTGGGGAGCCCAGCCTCCCAGATGGAGGGTGCAGGGAGGCTTGCCCCTCTACATAACGATATATAGTCCAACTTGTGGTTCAAGAATCAGCAAAGCTGCTTTTAGATTTGCTGAGTTTTGAACTGTGGTGCAATTAGAAATGATGGATTGGTCCTTTTGGTTCGCAGAAAGGGCCATTCGAAGAAATGATTGTCTCCCATTCATAGGTAAATACAAATATATCTATATAGGTATATATGGACATACATCTGTAGATGAAATTGGGAACATAACCACAGCATATATGTCCACATGCACCATTGATGGGTTTAAGTGACCCAAACAACATACATCTGACATGGATAGGTATCCCCCCACGTCTAGCCTGCAATACACTACCAACCTTAGCAGATCCCATAACCAGGACCCCACATGACAAGGGCAGTATATGTTAACAGTACTCCATCTTACCTGTAGGATGTCAGGCTGGCATTACTAACATATCATTCAGTACAGTCAAGTGAAGTTTCATGCTTGGGGGAACCCCCTGGGCAGGTGCAGTAAGTAGCTGGGATTCCTCATACGATCCAACAGGCCTACACCTGACAATGGATTCACCAGTGTTGGCAAGGACAACTACACATCCAACATGTCAGCTGGGAACTACCACACAGTAGCCTGATGACCCTGGTCTGCAGAGACATGAAACATATCAACAATGAACCCATGGCCAATGTCACTGGTAATCTTAACACATGGGACCCCGCCAATCTTGGACTTGTCAAAGGCAGAGAATACAACCTGAACCTGGTATACCTCCTTGACGCAATTATGACAGGTGTAGATGAGGGTTAGGAGGTGCACAATGCCTATGTAGATCATAGCAGGCTTTTGTAGACCATCCCACATGTAGGAATGTGTGTAGATGTTAAGGGATCTACCTTAGTTCACAGACTATGTTTCCAACAGTACTGCTTGGCAAATACCAACATTCCACAGGTGCCATCCTGTGGACATACAGTCCTTCACAGGTCATAGATATGTTAATGCCCTCCTCCACACTGTAGAGGTGTGCAGCACTACTGGGGTTGTTATAACTTACTGGTGTGGCTGTTGTGGACACATCCGCCATCATTGCAGTTACTGTTGCGTCTATCCCCCCACATAGCTGTCTGTAATAATGTACAGTGTATGTTATCAGGTTGTTAGTTGTTGTTTACATCATTCACAGTAGTTGACCGCCTCACACCCTCCTAAGGATAGGGCTATGCCACCGGCATTGGCACACTCATAATACTGAGGTGAGGACTACAGTAGCGTGGGGAAAGGGACATACACCATGCTGTTAGAATGTTCGGTGTCATCCACATTGCAGACTGCATATATAGCAATGTGTGGTTGTGCCTATCCTGTCTTGGTGAGATTACCTGGGCAACAGATGTGTTACCTGCACGGGGACATACCTCCATGTGTACAGTCTTGTATCTGTACTGCATCCATACCAAAGACTCTGTGTTTTGTACCCAGCCATGTCATGTGTACCACCCACTACACTTACTGGCGTCCAGTGTAGAAGGCCTGCTGACACCACTACACCCATCAGCCATGTGGCACATGGACAAACACAACACAATCAGAATAGATAATGGTGAAAACAATACAACATTGTTAACTACAGCTATAATGCGTCATGACTGCACAACTACACCTTCCAAGATATTAGCATTTCCCTTTACTGCTGACAACATGATACACAGCATTCCATTGCAACACTGTTGTACAGTCACCCTGTGCATCAGCACCATGTTAGCCTGTCCCTGCATCGATGTTACGTATGACAGGATGTGGCACAGGTATCATCATATGCACAGGGTGTGTTGTTGGTTTGCCAGGGGCCTAGACTGAGCCATGCAATTGACAACATGTGTGTGTGTGTGTGTGTGTGTGTGTGTGTGTGTGTGTGTGTGTGTGTGTGTGTGTGTGTGTGTGTGTGTGTGTGTGTGGGGGGGGGGCTGAGTACTGTTATGGGCCAATGGTGATGTTGTGTGTGCAGGTATGTGGTTGCCCTAAGTTTGTTGTTTATGTGTGTGTCTGCATGCACACAGTTCCACCATGTGGCTGCCCTATATGGGGATTTGTGAGACAGCTGCAGACTGTACATGGCAGGGTTTGCTGTTCAGCGTCTCCAGCCATGGACACGGGACCTGTGCCTGGTAGGGGTGCTACAGGCAGTATCAGGTACAAAGCCAGATCGAGTACTGTCCCCCGAGGTTGACAGACATCCACTGGATCCAGGTCTCTTCTGGGACTGGCCAGGGCCACATGCATGTGGTCTGCTATGATGGTCTGTGGACAGCACCCTTCCACAGTTCCGGGGGTGGTACTGCCACTATAGGAGCGGCTGTGACTGATGGGATGTCCACAGCAACCTCCAGCTGCTGGTGTTGCTGGCATATGTCCACGTGAATGTCGCAACCATCCCGCCCTGTCCTGACGCATGGGCATGACATTGTGGATGAGTTCCAATGTCTCACTCCACCATCTATCCATGGCCTCAGTGTAATTATGAATGGCACCTGCTAGGTCACGGATGCTGTCAGTTACAGAGGTGTGATGAGCCTCTGCTCCCTTAGACCCTGTCTGGTGTACCACTCCATTCATGCCTGTGCCTCCATGACAGTCTGGAACATGCGAGTGGTTGATATAGATGTGGCATGTTTGTCAGGGGCACGATGACCAGCAGTGCTCCGATGAGCACCCCTGAACATCTGTCTATGTGGTACCCCACTGGACATCTGGCTATGGCTGCTGTTTCCTGACACATATGCCATAGATACCACACTGTCCTGGCCAATGCCAACCATAGACTGTCCCTCAGCTAAGGCCAATGGTGATGAGATATGTAGAGGCAGTGTGACTGTGTGCATGGATGGGGTGTATATGTGTGGGATGTCAATTGGTGGCCCAGCGGCAGCCCCTGATGACCCTGCCTGTGCTTCAATACACCTATCCTCATGGTCACTGTCTGTATCAGTGACATCAGATTCCCTGTAGGAGGGACCCAGCCCCACCTTGCCACCTGTGAGGGGAAAACAGAGAACAGACTGTAAGACCTGTACATCACCTCTAAGCAGTACCTACACAGACACACACACACACACACACACACACACACACACACACACACACACACACACACACACACACACACACACACACACACACGTACAGACATGGCCACACAGACATACACACATGCAGTCAACATACACGACAACCCATACACTCCACCAGACAGCACCTACAGACAGCTCCAGCACCCCCATAACAAACACAATAGCAAGTGATGGTGCAGTACAGTATCACACGCAAACCTGTAATTACACACGTCAGCAAGCAGGACATGTGGTGCTCAACAGCATGCAGTGCAAATGTAGTCAATCCCCGTTACCAACATTATACATGGCTGTGATGCATGGCTTCTGTTAGTAGGTGATGGCCCTCTCCCTGCACACATGTCCGCAGCATTGCTATATATCTTTTCACCACCCTGGCCTGTACTGTGCACCATATCTCACAGGTGTACACATCATTGCAGGATGTGTATCTGTGTGCCAGTTATGTTGCCTCTGCTGCTCCCAGCCTCTGTGTGCTTCTGGATTATATGTGGACATGTGTTTAGTGAATGCCTGATGTATATTCACGTCATCGTCAGTGGTGCATGTATGAGTAATAGAATACCATTAGACTGACCACAGACACAATGTGTTGTACCTATGGTGAGTATAGAGACCATTATTGACATGGCACTCTCTTCCATGACATTCCATAGCACAATACTACCGCATATGGCAACACTACACATACCTGATATGTGACATATGACCTAGGCAGTCAATTGCATTACAGGCCATATGTGTCAGTTGTGCAGATGCTGGTTGGGATGCATGCCATTTGTGGGTGCATATGTATGCACACACATATCATGATGGTGTGTAGCAATTACTGCTATGTGTACTACTGTGGTCACTATACCTGGCAGGGGAATAGTGGCATGGGTCATCATCATGAGCCAGTAGTTGGTCAGTCAGGCCTGCAGATGTTCCCCAAACCTGCATGTTTGCACGCTAAACATGTGCACAGCCCTTGGAGGTTATACAGTAGCATCACTAGTGCTGTGGAGTCAGGCTTATGTCTGCCACACTTCCTGACCTTGACTGTGTGCAGATAGAGCCATTCTCAGTGGGTGTGTCTCTCCCCTCCAGTGCACTGGTGTGTTTCAGGATGACACACTCTCACCATCTCCTGCTACATTGCAAATGCTCGACATCTGTGGCCTACACATGTGTGTCATATTGCAGTATCCCAAACTAAGAACACCATGTGTACTGGCATATTCCCTGCCAATGTAGGGCAAACATGCAGGTGTATAGTGGCACCAGCATTGTACAGATGGGGATCTCATCCCTGGGTTGTGGTGAGGTGTGGATTGTGCAGCACATGCATCATAACTGCAACTTCCTGGACTTCCCCAACATGGTGTTGGTACATCAGATCACATTGCAAAACATGGCTTTGGCAATGTCCCACCATTATGCAGGTCATATCTGTAATGAGCCCTGGCTGATGTTGCCTGTGTTACACATAGGTTCATAGGTGAGTACTGGTCTACTGGTCCTGGGGCCTACATAAGCCTAGCCACAGGGGTTCCCAGCCATGCACCACCCAATAATGTTATTACCCTGTGCTCCTGTCAGGCTGTGGCACAGACGTACTACCCAGAGTGACTTCCCCATTTCCTATCCAGTTGTCAAGTGTTTTTGTAAAGAGGAACAATGAGTAGCATTGCCTGACATGAATGGGTAGTCTGTTCCAGAGTGTGTGAATTCACCAGGACAGGGCCCTATCCCTTCAGTATGTTCTGTGTAATGTGTTGATGAGGTTTAGGACCCTGGAGCATGTGTTTGCAGAGGGAGTGGGATTTCTTTAGGTGTAGCATGTTCAACTGCTCTGTGTATGACATAGCTGTGTATGTTAGGCAGATGTCAGCTGTACCTGGGCAATGTGCACTGGAGTGTAGCCACAGTTGTCTGAGATGGTCTGTGTATTGCATGTGTTTGAGGCTGGTAATCCCATTAATGAGGTATGTGCTCTGTCAGTGAACATGTACAGCATGCATTATGGATTGGTGTGTTAGATGTGTACATGACCTACACCTTAGCTATGACATGCACAGTGAATTGCCAAGCATAACCTTAAACCATACTCACTGGCATCCGGCCACTGCCTTGCTGGTATCCCAGAGGTACCTACATTGCAATGAGATAAAGTTGATGTCAGTGGCCACAGCTGTGGCATTGCTACAGGGTGGGTGTAATATTACAGTAAAACAACAGCTGAAGTCCACAGTACTACAGATTATGCATAACTGCTTATCAGTACTACACAAAAACAGACTCCACATCTCACATATGCATAATCTACCTGTACAGATGCATGCATAACAGTGGTCTACTGATATGCCCTGTTACATTACCTGTATGCTCCATGTCTGGTGTGTTGGTAGCACTCACCTCCATTACTGTATATGTCTGTAGCTCTTGTGGGCGGGCAGGTGCCACCAGGCTCATGAGCAGCTCCTCCACTCTGGTGAGGGGGGGGGGTGGATGTTATGCCATCCCCTGTTGCAATGCGGTCACCCCTAATGGCAACGGCACAGTGACATACATGGTGGAGCAGGTCAATACAATGATGGCAGACCTGCTCATACGTACGGCTGTGCATCCCCACCTCATTCACCGTACAGACCACATAATTCCATATGGCGGTCCACTCATGCTGGTCCTGGCTTGTCCTTGAGAACAGCAGATGGTAGTGTTGGATGATGCTGGTGAGTATTATGTCATCCTCAGCGGCACTGTAAGTGGGATTCCTTAGTTGTGTCATACTCTGTGAAATACATAAAGATGGAAATATGTCTGATCAGCTCATATGGCACATTTACCATAATACAATACACATATCAGTCTCCCGCCACCATATCAGCTCCAACTTAATGTTCACACAACGCAAGTGTTATGTCTCTGGTTTATCTACCATTGGGACATATATTGTATAGTACAACACTTTCTCTTATGTATTTATAGACATGCTCCCTGCGGGGACACTAGCATTGCTCGGCTTTTACAGTGTATTTCACCTGCATGCCATTGTCACTGCCACTATGTTTCCACATATGCATGTGGAATGCTTGCTATGTGATTGCTACACATCTGCCATTCTGTGTTATTGGGGATATCTATGCATGCTGTTGGACATGTTCTGAGATTGTGTGGACTATTACAACCCACATATGTTCCATGAAAATTACACAACAGTATGTGTAGGGGTTATTTGCCAGCAGGAACACCACTCCCACCTAATGTGCACATGTTATCAGTCCACATCACATCCGTGACCCACCATGGAACCTCATTATCTACTGTTCCAGCACTACCTTCATGTGGAACCACCTCAGGGGCTGGTGTGCCCCCCATGGACCACACACAGACATATGTCTGTCACCCAGTTAGGTCCAGGGTCTTGTGCATAGGGAGCTCCACAGAGACATGAGGTATGTGCTACATCACCTGGAGGTATGCAGTACACATACACAAGGTTAGACATGCATGTTCCTCCTGCTCAGCCCACAGCCCAGGCACCTTTTTGACCATGAAGATGCTGTCATGACTGTCCATGGATGGGCACCATGTTCACTTTGTTCCCATATAGGGGCTCAATGGCCTCCACATTCCAAATGGAACTACCCATCCACAGTGCTTAACAACCACGTGTGTCATATATCAGCCCTGTATGCTGTCTTGTTTGTCACTCAACCAAACCTACAAACCAATATGTGCCTAATACCATTTACCAACATATATATCCCACCTTCTCAAACAATTGTGATGTGTTCCCATCATGGGTTACACACCACACTCCATGTGTGATGTTCTCTCACACTTATCATGGCAAGGGACATGTATTGACATGTATATATATATATATATATATATATATATATATATATATATATATATATATATATATATATATATGTGTATATATATATATATATATATATATATATATATATATATATATATATATATATACACACACACACACACACACACACACACACACACACATATATATATATATATATATATATATATATATATGTGTGTGTGTGTGCATATATGTGCAGATATCATTATGTGTTGTTTATATAGTATATATATGTATAACTGTCCGAGGTTCTGTAGACATACACAGCTGTAAATATGTATCACACATATATGTATCTGTATGTGGGGTGCATACAAACATCTGGTCCACACTCGTGTAACTCTCTTTACTTCACAGCTGAACTGTTTTGGCTTGCTGCAACACAGACAGGTGTCACATGTGAACAAAGACTGTCATTATGGGGGTATATATGGTGACAGATTTTAGATAAGCATATTATACCACTATGGCAGTTGGGCATGCTATGCTACACTTTAACATGACTGTCCTGCAGGTGGTGTGGTCTCGCACCCATGTGTCTGTCATGGCAGTATTAATACCACCACCAGCCGTTGGCCACAGTAATGTACAGAACACGGATATCATGGGTCACATCTTTGCCATTCACTGCTGATCTGCACAGTTGACAGGTATGTCCCACTGCCCACAGGGGCAGACTCTATTGTCCAGAGCAGTTGTTGAGCAGAACACCATTACAGGAACAAGTGCTGAAGGCACATATATATATTTTCACATTATACATCCTATTATTCTATGCCATATACTACATGCAAGTAAATACATATCTGTTTCACATACCTTTTATGTTTTTTTCCACTGTAACAAAACCCTGAGCTTTGTTACTTTTATTAAAGTTGTTAATTAATTTTTTGTCTTTCTCTCTCTCTCTCTCTCTCTCTCTGTCTCTGTCTCTGTCTCTCTCTCTCTCTCTCAGTCTCTCCAGTAGAGTGATTGAGCTGGTTTGAATAGATTGCAGCATGCTTTTGTAGGTATTGCACATGATCAGGTGATAGCCTCTACACCAGTCAGTGTCCACCAGTTGCTAATTGCATGCAGCCTGCTGTGTAGTACTTCAGATAACCACTGTCATGGCAACCCTGTACTTTAAAATGTTGACTTCTATGGGCATTGTCCCTTCACCTTTCCAGTATGGATGACATCCTTCCTGTGTGTGGAGATCAGTGTTACAGACAGCAGATAGCAATACCTCTTACAGCAGAACCTGCAGACACAGGCCAAATACACATTTGGGTAAGGTTCCAGACCTACAGACAGCGTGAGTTGTGTTGTTGTGTGCATTGTATCTTGCTGGTCTTACAGGGTTTCTGTGAAATTGGTATTTTTGCATGGAATGTTGTCTGTCTGCATAGTTCTCAACTGCGGGCCTACCCATATGATACCAGCGGGATTGGCTGTTAGGATTTGTCTGTGGCATTCTGTCTGTTGAGTGCTATCAGTACATGGCTACATCCATTTGTATTTCCATGTCATATTCCTGCATAAGGGCATGCTGCAACAAATTCTGTAACACCAGCAATTTTTAGGGTGTGCAACAGCAGTAATGCAAATATGGCCATACGTTCCTGCCTCTGTCCTCCACATATATGCCAGTCTTTGTCCTGCTGTGATATGGAAAGGGGTTGTTAGGTAATGGCCTATCATTATTTACCACTAGCATTACTGCTATCATCCCAGTCATGTCAAGGACTCCCACACCAACTGTTGGGCCAAGTCCATATATATGGGCCCTTGTACATTCCAGAGGTGTGTGTGTGATACACAGTGTTCCTTGCCCTTGTACAGCCTTTTATGGGGGGTTCAATGCCATTAACCTAGGCTGTGACACCTTTTCAGGGATATAACTGTTAAGACGAGGGCCATTCAGTTTGATAGTGAGATGTTAGGTTAAGCAATGTTATGTACAATTTACTGTGACATTAACACAAGTGCTACTTTTTCCCCTAGGGTTTGACTACAGGGTGTAATTGGAAGCTGCTGAACTACATCTGTAATTGTTGATTGTTATGTATCTTGAAGGCAAATCCTGTGTCTACTGTTGTACTAATTGAAGGCCTTGGCCTGGACAGCATAGTATGGTATATAGCCACATTGCTTGCATCTACTGTTTTGTGTGAGCCTTGCATTCATCACTGATTACATATTTCAAAATGTATGTGGTGTAAGTACTGGTATACATTATTGTATAGTACACAAATAAAGGTTATCTGTGTATGCATACCTGTGTGTTGTGTCATGTCCTTTGAATTGTGGGTGGGTATATGTTTAATGTCAGTATTCTTATTTGTGGGAATGGTTGCCACACTACACATTTTACAGATGGCAGTTAAAGGGCTTGTGGCTGAGGGATATACTTTGCTTCCAGTACTTCCACACTACTTCTGCATAAGTATGGCTACTTTGTATGTGTATATGTGTATGTACCTATATATATATATATATATCTCATATAGCTATATCTATATTTATCTATATATATATATATATATATATATATATATATATATATATATATGTATCTATCTATATATATACATACATACATACATATGAACATATTTATGAATATATATACAGTTGATGTTATATGACTATTTTTGAGTCATATATATATATATATATATATATATATATATATATATATATATATATATACATATAGCTGTTTATCGGTCTACATTTACAGATATATATCTGTCCATATGTCCATGCATGTTTGGCTCATATTTTGGCCTGTACCTCATTCTCTTGGCAACTGACATGGATGATCGCAGCACTGAAGTCAGTAACTAGTGCCGACACTTTTGTGTTTCAGACTTCATCTCCTTCTACATATGTGTTCTAATACATATAACTGTGTAACTAGCAACATTTTAAGTGTATTAGAGCATTAGTTGACATATATCCCTATTTGTACCTACATCGTGGCATACTTTGTCCAGACTTCTTGCATTAACAGGTTGTGTGGTATGATAGTAATACACTTCCTGTACTTTTGACTGATTGTGCTGGATGATTTGTTTGTGAAAACATCAGGTTATGTATATCTGCCATGGTTTTGTGGTAAATCACTTTGTGAATGGAGTGCAGGGTCCTGGGTTTGAGCCTTGCAGCGATAGCTTATTTTGTTGCTGGCAGAACAAGGACCGTTGGATACAGAGTGATTACGGCACTTTTAAGCAGTTGTAGGCGGGTTTGCGTGTGTTTTTGCGACAGCTAGCATTGCTAACCTCCGTTTAAGTTTTCTTACACTCAGCTTTGGAATTGCTCAACCTGTGTAGGCATAGCTTACCCCCGCACAAACCCAAGCAAACCCACTTACTGCTGCTTAAAAGTGCTTACTGCTGTTTACCCTCTCGCTAATTTCTTTAAAAGAAAAGAAAAAGGGGTTGATAGCAAAGTGGTGAAAAAAGGGGCACAAAGAGGGAAAGACAGTAGGGAACATAGCTAGGCATGTGCAGGAAAGGTATAGGAAAGGTCCATAGCTGCCCATTTCTTCTACAGCAACAGCTGTGCATATACACTGAATTTGGAGGTAGATTTGGACCCTCAAATCCCTGGGAGAGGGGTGAGAACAACATATATTCATTGTGATGCCAATTAGACCAGATTACATGTGTCCAGTGGACATCTGTGCAAAATGGACATCTATGTATGGGACGAGAGTTTTTTGTGGGAACAGATTGCCCTTTTTTTCAGGTGAGAGTGAGATGTTAGGGAGGGGAAGTAGGCATATTTGGGGACGTAGGTTGGGTAGATTAAGTGACAAGACAAACAAGATGCATACAAGGGTGGTATAAGACACATGTGGGGGTAAACACCTTGGATGGGGAGGGGTGTTTGGAAGTTGCAAGCCCATGAGCCCCCAACTGGAAACCGTGGGACCGAGGTCCCCACCCATGGCCAGTCACCACTGCACCTTCACGGCCCCAAAGGTGGCTGTGCTGGGGGCTGTGTAGGAGGGGCAGGCTCACCCTCTAATTGTGCCATTCAGCCCTTAAGCTGGCATAGCCAGTCTTGATACTTCAGTTCGAGCTCCCTATGCACCATGGCCCTGAACTGTTGACAGGTGACAGGTTCCCCTCCATGCTTGCTCTGAGGGTGGGGCAAGCCCCATCCCCTGCAGTGGTTCCACCCGAAGGTGATACAGGATCCACAGAGGAGGAGGTCTCTGGCTGGGCCCCAGATGTGCTGGTGCCTGATGCCATGGCCAGCTGAGGTGGGACAGGTGGGTCCGCTGGGGCCGGCCTTCCCATACAAGCTATGTTGTAGCAGTTTTATGACAGATATGGGTTAGTAACAGTCAACAGAATTCAAGATTAGTTATAACAGCATGCATAGGTATTTCCATTAACCCAAAACACCAGATTTAACACAGTTATGGAGTAAGCAGAACACATGCATATATGGAACAACAGTGGCCATTACAAGACCATGCAGGTTTCATGGCAACAGGCCACCAATATGGGTGTATTTTAACATGGCACATGCAAAGAAACAAATGTGAATATTTATAAACCATTAGGACATATGTCCCAACAAAACTTTGGAGTGTACACATACCAGTTGAGGAGTGTAATTGGGTTATTTTGCACATATGGTAGGGGTGGAATAGAGAATTCAATTAATAACTGATATATCCTTGTAGTTTTCACAACATTCTTAGTCACTGCAGTGATCTTTCCCTTATATGTATTATTACACTACCCAGTGGCCTTATATTGTACACTGGTATATTATAGATTATTATATACATGACCTGTGTCTTACATATAGGTGTGACAAGATGCAGGTGTTAATGCAACATATGTTGAGAATTGCTGTCATACACTTTGGGTGAGGTGCTAGAATGACAGGTTTGTTTTCATATACATTCTATGACTATGTACATGTTTGACTATCAGTTATATGTCATTAATGGCTGCCTACATTTCTTGGCTCATCACACTGATTTTTCAGGGGGACGGGGTACCAGGCTGGTGATATGGGCCATTTATCTGGACATGCTGGACAGATTGGAATAGTTGTGGGATATGAATATGCATACAACTTTCAATTTGAACGTTCTAGCAAATTCTGTACAGTTGGCTGTAATTATGCATACAGCTTTCTATCTGAACATTGTAACAAAATCTGTACAGTTGCTGGTTATGATTATGCATACAACATAGTAGCACTCCCAGGATTCAAACCCCTGCTGTGTGTGACAAAAATATATATAACATCACAGTACACTGTGCTATCAGGGAAATAATGTAAAGCTTTCTACTGTTTTTTGTCTAAGTCTCCCTCATTTGTACAATATGACTGACCTCTTGGCACTTCCAACATTGTTATGCAGGACTTCATACACATTTTATCTGCATACCACAGTATGGGTGACACTGCTTAAAATACAACAGTACTATTTATAGTATGCAACAGTTTGCCAACATATGACAGAAGAGTAAACAGAAGCACTCCAGGGGTTATACCTTTATTCACATACTTCTTCTTATTATTATTCTTTCGGCTGCTCCCGTTAGGGGTCACCACAGCAGATCAACTCTTTCCATTTCCTCCTGTCCTCTGCATCTTGCTCTGTCACACCAGCCACCTGCATATCCTCTCTCACCACATCCATAAACCTTATCTTAGGCCTTCCTCTTTTCCTGATACCTGGCAGCTTCATTCTTAGCATATTTTTTCCAATATACTCTGCATCCCTCCTCAGCACATGTCCAAACCAACGTAATCTTGCCTCTCAGGCTTTGTCTCCAAACCTTCCAACCTGGGCTGACCCTCTAATATACTTATTCCTAATCCTGTCCATCCTCGTCACACCCAGTGCAAATCTTAACATCTTCAACTTTGTCACGTCAAGCTCTGACTCCTACCTTTTTGTCAATGCCACTGTCTCCAACCCGTATAACATAGCTGGTCTCACTACCCTCTTGTAGACCTTCCTTTTCACTCTTACTGGTACTCATCTGTCACAAATTACTCCTGACACTCTTATCCACCCACTCCATCCTGCCTGTACTCTCTTCTTCACCTCTCTTCCACATTCACCATTACTCTGAACTGTTGATCCCAAGTACTTAAACTCATTCACCTTTGCCACCTCTACTCCATGCATCCTCACCATTCCTCTATCCTTCCTCTCATTCACACACACATATATTCTGTCTTAGTCCTGCTGACCTTCATTCTTCTTCTCTCTAGAACATATCTCCACCTCTCCAAGGTCTCCTCCACCTGTTCCCTACTCTCACTACAGATCACAATGTCATCTGCAAACATCATAGTCCACAGGGACTCCTGTCTGATCTCGTCTGTCAACCTGTCCATCACCATTGCAAATAAGAAAGGGCTCAGAGCTGATACTTGATGTAATTGCACCTCCACCTAAAATACATCCATCACTCCCATCGCAGACCTCACCACTGTCACACTACCCTCGTACATATCTTGTAACACTCTTACATACTTCTCTGATACTCCTGACTTCCTCATAGAATACCACAACTCCTCTCTAGGCACCCTGTCATATGCTTTCTCTAAATCCACAACCACACAATGCAACTCCTTCTGACCTTCTCTGTACTTCTCCATCAATACTCTCAGAGCAAACATCGCATCTGTAGTGCTCTTTCCTGGCATGAAACCATACTGCTGATCACTAATCATCACCTCCCTTCTTAATCTAGCTTCCACTACTCTTTCCCATAACTTCATTACTACAGCTCTGCATATCACCCTTATTCTTAAAAATTGGTACCAAAACACTTTTTCTCCATTCCTCAGGCATCCCCTCACTTTCCAAGATTTCATTAAACAAGCTAGTTAAAAACTCCAGTGCCATTTCACCTAAACACCTCCATGCTTCTACAGGTATGTCATCTGGAACAACAGCCTTTCCATTCTTCATCCTCTTCATAGCTATCCTTACTTCCTCCTTGCTAATACACTGCACTTCATGATTCACTATCCGCACATCATCCAAACTTCTCTCCCTCTCATTCTCTTCATTCATCAACCCCTCAAAGTACTCTTTCCATCTGCTCAACACACTCTCCTCGCTTGTGAGTACATTTCCCTCATTATCCTTTATCACCCTTACCTGCTGCACATCTTTACTAGCTCAGTCCCTCTGTCTAGCCAATTGGTACAGGTCCTTTTCCCCTTCCTTAGTGTCCAACCTTTTATACAACTCTTCATACTCCTTATCCTTAGCCTTCACCACCTCTCTCTTTGCCATGCACCTCATCTCCTTATACTCTTGTCTACTTTCTTCATCTCTTTAACAATCCCACTTCTTCTTCACCAACCTCTTTCTCTGTATACTCTCCTGTACTTCTTCAGTCCACCACCAGGTCTCCTTGTCCTCCTTCCTCTTTCCAGATGTCACACTAAGCACCCTTCTAGCCATCTCTCTTACTAGCTCTGCTGTAGTTACCCAGCTATTTGGTAACTCTTCACTGCCACTCAGTGCCTGTCTTAACTCTTCCGTGAACATCACCTCACAATTACCCTTTTTCAATTTCCACCATTTGATCCTTGGTGCTGCCCTCACACTCATCCTCCTCTTCTTGATCACCAATGTCATCCTACAAACCACCATTCTATGCTGCCTAACTACACTTTCCCCTGCCACCACTTTACAGTCTCCAATCTCCTTCAGATTGGCCCTTTTACATAAGATATAATCCATCTGTGTGCATCTTCCTCCACTCTTGTATGTCACCCTATGCTCCTCCCTCTTGTTAAAATATGTGTTCATCACAGCCATGTCCATCTTTTTCACAAAATCCACTACCATCTGACCTTCTGCATTCCTTTGCTTAACACCATACCTACCCATCACTTCCTCATCCCTTCTGTTCCCTTCACCAACATGCCCATTGAAATCTGCTCCAATCACCAGTCTCTCACCCTTGGGTACAGTCATCACCACTTCATCCAACTCACTCCAAAATTTTTCTTTCTTATCCATCGCACACCCAACTTGTGGAGCATATGCACTAACAGCATTCGTCATTACACCATAAATTTCCAGCTTCATAAACATCACTCTATCCGACACTCTTTTCACCTCCAAAACACTCTTAGCATACTCTTCCTTCAGGATAATGCCTACGTCATTTCTTCTCCCATCCACACCATGATAAAACAATTTGAAACTGCTGCCGATACACCTAGTCTTTCTCCTTCCATTTGGTCTCTTGCACACACAATATACCAACCGTCCTTCGGTTCATCATATCAGCTAGCTCCCTCCCTATACCAGTCATACTGCCAACATTCAAAGCTCCGACCCTCACTATCACAGTCCTAGCCCTTACCTGCCTTGGGCATGCCTTCTGCTTCTTCTCCTTCGGCTAACCCTGTTGGCCAACAGTACTGGTGGTGATCATTGTTAACCCAGGTCACGACCGATCCGGTATGAGTTTCTGTAAAGTTTTCTGCATGTGTGATGTGATACAATTTTACGCTGTATGCCCTTCCTGATGTAACCCTCCCATTTATCCGGGCTTGGGACCGGCACAAAGAAATGCACTGGCTTGTGCATCCCCAATGGCTGGGTTACCTTTATTCACATACTATTACACATTTATTTCTACTGGTACAACACTTTCTAAGGCTCTTATATTTATTTGTTATGACAGTATATGCAGACTAATTACTAACCTGCCTTGCAACGCAGCCTTTGCAACCTAGCATCATGGGCTTGCTGGCTGCAGACCACTCATCTGCTGTCGGAGAAATACAGTGATATTTAGCCATACCTATCCATAGTATATACAAGCTAGGCAATTCTTAACTACTTAGTAGAATAAGTAATTATTACTGGGGCATTAGCCATCTGCTAAGACTCCTGGATCCACTGTTCCTGTACATCCCCCCTCCACCACTTCAGGTCAGCATGGTGGTGCCTGACCTACTCACCAGTCCAGGGGATACCTGTGGCACTGGTGAGGTCACGGATGAGACTGTCCCAGGCCTCCATTTTATACTGCGAGTCCTGTTACTGGCTCTGCAGTAGTCTGGCCTCATGGTGTTTTACCAGGAGCCATACCATGATTTTTGACTCCTGGATGCCCCAGCGCTGTGCTCTAAAATGAGTGCTTTCACCCACACCAGCCATTCTGCCTGCAGTAGGAAGCTACAACCAGTTATGGAAGGTATTTCCACCTGTGTGGTTTAAATACAGCTAATTACCCGCACTTTTCTGTGATTGGCCGGGTTTGAAAAGGCTAAGCTATGGGTACACCTGCTTACCTAAGATTGGCAGTGCTTAAAGAGGTATACTGCTAGGCAGACTGGATTGGGTCCCCAACACATTACTTAATATTACTAAGTTGAGCTGTGCTGTGCTTAGCATTGCTTAATAGTTAATTAACATTATATTTCTCTTTTGGCAGTGATTTATTATTCATTACAACTTCTATATGTGTCTGGTATCCATGATTCTACACTTCTACAACTTCTATACTTTATTACAATAACATCTCACATCTGTGCTTACTGCAGTACTCCAGTTCATATATTTATGTTATGTAGTAGGTTATATCACTTCACACTGCACATAGATTCAGTTCACATGTTTGGTTTGGTTTTTCTGTGGTGAGGATTAGTTTGCTGATACCTTATTCATATGTATTGCTATGATGGCTTAGTGATTAACTACTGTGACTACAGTGTACAAGGTCCTGAGTTCGAGCCTTGCAGAGGCAGTTTATTTTGTTGCTGGGCAGAACATGGGCCGTTGGGTATAGAGTGATTAAGGCACTTTAAAGCAGTTGTTAGTGGGTTTGCGTGGGTTTGTGCGATGGTAAGCACTGCTAACCTCCGGTTACAGTCTATTACTCTCAGTTACCTTCTACTTTGCTTAATCTGTGTAGGCAATGCTTATCCCCATGCAAACGCACTTAAACATGGTTACTAGTGCTTATATATGCTTACTACTGCTTATTTGTGCTTAAACCTGCTTACTAGTGCCTTATTCATTATGACACTGACACTTTACATGTGCATTTAATGCAGTACTCCAGTTCACATTTAAATGTTGTTTAGTAGGTTATACAGTGAAAAGATGTAAAAATATGTTCATATACAGATTTCACATGGAAAATGATATGTGCTGCAGTGGGACTCAAACTGGGAGTGCCTGTTCATTAGGCAGATGCTCTAACCACTATAAGCGATGGGCACACCTATGGTTAATTGTATTCAAGGTTTAAAAAAAAAATAATGGGGTTTCCTCTTTTTATTTTTATGTCCTGTTGCTGTTGTACACATGGGGGACTGTTGGTGGGGATATGTGGACACCTGTGAGCAGTCTCACTCATTTATTTACAGTTTCTTCTGTTCTACTTTGCAGGGGCATGTTCATTCTGAGAGCTCTGCTCTCAGACATGCCCCATGCACTCGTCCATGCTCTGTGTAGGATTAGGAGGTCAGGCAGCACGCCTTCATTAACATGCATGGCACGCTGCCATCCTCTTCCTAAACTGCCGCTTCCGTGCAGGACTAGACACATTCTGTCAGGAGAAGTAATACTTGTGGTCGTTTAAAATGTCTCCACATTATTTTAAATAATTTAATTTTAATGACAGTGTTTGGTCTTCTAGCACATGAAACTAACTCATAAGAAATATTTCAGAAAAAAATGATTTTGTTTTGCATTATGGCAAAATGAAATATATATTTTTGCAATTGCTTACTTAAGAGCATTCATTGCCATTTTGTTATACTTTTGAGGTTCCAAAATCTATCTGTAGTGAAAGCTGCCTTGCAGGACAAAGGAAAGTTCTTATAGAGGGCCAGCCAGCTTGCTGCTTTGATTGTGCAAAGTGCTCTGTTGGAGAAATAACAAATGCTACAGGTAAAACTTTTGTTAAAATATATAAACGACAGAATTACAAATATTTTTTTCTGTATTTTCTCTTCCAGTAAGCAAACACAAGAATGCATAGGTTAAAATTCCTTAATGGGATGCTTGACACTTTAAGTTACTATCCTTTGGGAAGCAATTATGTATGTTTTTCAAAGGGAGTTGCAAGTCTGAATTTAGAAAACAAAGCTGAACATTAAAAGCTAAATTTCTAACAGATAGTGACAATCTGTTTATTAGCTAACTGTGGAACTCTCCTTTTGAAAGGAAGGTGACAGTCAGCTTGATGAGCATTCATTTAATCAATCTGAGCTCAGTGGAAACTCAACCTTAAAAAAAGATAATGCACACACACACACACACACACACACACACACACACACACACACACACACACACACACACACACACACACACACACACACACACACACACACACACACACACACACACACACACACACAGAGCACTTTTACTGCCAGCACATACTAAGGATCTGTACCAGCAGTGATTTACTATGGAAAACGGTGATGGGAAGTTTAGCATGGGGAGTTGAACTTGATCACAAATAAGCCTGTCCACTTTACACTCTATGAGGTGTAGAGAAATAAGGGTAATTTCTTTATCTTTTAGGTTGCCTGACAAATTTTACAGAAATGATCAGTGATGTTGAATTTATGGGAATGAAGGGATTTTAGTTGTTGAAACTAAGCAGTGTAGGTATGACATCATGATTTTAGACGCCTAGGTTGCCAGTTTATTCCCCAGTTTACAACTCTCACTTTTTATAGGATAAAGACATCGTCTAAGGTTAAATAAGGAGTACTTTAACTTTGGAGCTGATCTGAAAAGAAGCAGTCATTTCAGGTGCATCCATAAAGACATTAAGCAATGTTACCCACCTGCCAGTTTTTGAAACTGAACATTTTAAGGGAGAATCAATTAAAGCTATTTTCAAGCTAATGACTTAGCAATACAGGAACTATTATTGAGTCAAAAGACAATGCATGCATGTTTTTTTCCTGTTGCTTAATTCATCTTGAATATGGGTAATAAGTAAGTACTGCACTTGGTTGATCTGGAAGCAAATGTAGACATCCCACAGATAAGGTGCCTGGTACTGGGTAGAGGACACTTTTTTCTGAGACTCCTAGGAAAAGACTTAGAAGCTGAAAACCTTTTCACTCCCTCTATTCCTACATCCAAGGAACAAAATAGGAATGGTTCTGTTTTGCTAAAGGTTTATTTAAAGCATTTCAATCACTTTAGACTGTTTTGACTCATTCAAAAGAAAAAAAATTCTTCCGATTTATAACTGGATTCTGATATAAAGGAGATTGGTTTAGATTATGCTTTTCAACTCTCTTCTTCTGAACACTGGGAATCAGAATCTGAGTAAAATATTTCCTCTGATTCCTGTGTGGAGAAATTGTCTTTCTCTTATACCATTGGAAGGATGAAGGACTTGTTTAAATGGGTGCATAAGGAAATCACTGACACTCAACAGAGGTACCATGACTTGTTGAAAGTAGAGACCCCAAAACCAGCAGCTATATCCTCAGTTATTAACAACACTTGAGCTTTTAATATTACCAGTTCATCTCCTGATAGCCAACTACCCAGTCCTAGGATATGAAATAAATTTTATAAAGTTCATCGGTCTCATAGGTACCTCTTTTGTAACCCTAGAGCTGACTCTTCAGTAATTTTATTATTAATGACCACTAGCTGTAAACACCTAGCTACTTCTAATTTATTGTCCTTTGACAAGGATGGCAGGGCCTTTGACAGGTTCAGGAAAATAAGTTTTGCACCTCTTCAATTATAGCATTTCGCAAGCTCATATGTCCAAATTCCTTTTGGCATCTTTTGCTAAAATATTAAAGGCTGATGTATCTAGTTTTGGAATCCTTGCTTTCTTTGTTTTCCTCAGTAGCTCAAATTACCAACCACTCCTTGAGATGCTCATATAATGCTTCTGATGCAGTATGTAGGGCTGCCGTAACTGGATCAGACATGTGTAGAGCTGCATGGTTACAGACACAAAATTTACCTGAAGATATCAAATCTTGAAATTTTTAATACACTCTAGATAAAGGTTTTGTTTGCCACTTCATCTGTTGATGTTCTCAATAGATTTGATGAAAGAAGGGAACTGAATCAAGGTATAAAGC
This sequence comes from Protopterus annectens, assembly GCF_019279795.1. Lineage (NCBI taxonomy): Eukaryota > Metazoa > Chordata > Ceratodontiformes > Protopteridae > Protopterus > Protopterus annectens. Next base: position 610,041,339 of record NC_056729.1, on the reverse strand, counting down.
AAATGTTTCAAACCCCTTATGCTAAAATATACCAGAAAAATCCCCCCGTCCAGGACCATTTTAATGAAAATCATTTAAACATATACACCAAAAGTCAGAAAAGCAACCTTTTAAGAACTACTTGCAGGGCAATTCCAAGGTTCATTCAAATAAATATGACTGATTATGCCAATCCCTCTCCACCATGCCAGTCTACTGAACCTTTCAATCTTCTCTATGCTACCAGGTTATAACGCATTTGGGTAGTAGGAATCATTCCAAATGGGTTCAGATAACAATGAGATTGTCTTCCCCCAATATTAGGAATTCTATCTCATTCTCAAAGTCAAAGCCACCTGTTCCATCCTATCATTGCTCACATGCTTTCTGAAGGAGTAATATAATCAGTAACAGAAAATCAAAAAGGAGATAGTGTTTGTGTATGTGTATTTGTCAGGGTTAGGGTCGGGGATAGATTTTGTACATTTGTGTGCAAGTTTGTGTATTTTAGAATCAGAACTTTGGAAAACACTCTAAAATCATCTAAAATCCCACAGCTTCAGGAGGTCTGGCAGTCACTAGACCCCCAACTTAATTAATTTTTTTTCCACAATTATTACTTTGCAGTCTGCCCAAATTAAAGTATGCCAGATGGAGGGAGAAAAAAGCTGAAGAATAAAGCAAATGTAAATATAGTAATGCGGATGATATGGAGAGACTGTGATGAGGAAAATATGGGGGTGTGCAGGGGGGCCCTATTGTGCCCCTCATCTAGGGCACCATTGCATCTAATGCTAACCTTGATTTCAGGTGATTGCTTACTGCCTTGGATGCTTATATTTATTAGTTAAAAATAGTCAATCACTCAGAAATGTAATATTATGCCTTACAGAGACAATGAAGTTGAATATGATATTTCATTAAAAGCTTCAGAATATTAGGAGTATGATGCACGTATGTGCTGTATGATTTGTTGTAGTAATGGAAAATAATTTGGTGCACACTGTATTGAATTTATCTTTCCATGTTATGTTATTTTAATCATTCTTTAATGTCTTGGACAGACTCTTCTGACTGTAGGAAGTGCTCAGAAGATCAGTGGCCTAATGAAAGACATGATGCCTGCATCCCAAAAGTGATCGAATTCCTAACATATGAGGAGCCCCTGGGTATAACTCTTGCTGTCATTACTCTGTTCATGACTCTGCTGAATGCCTCAGTCCTGGGGATTTTCATTAAACACAGAGACACACCAATAGTCAAAGCCAACAATCATGAACTCAGCTACCTACTTCTTTTGGGACTCATGCTGTGTTTTCTATGCTCCTTAATATTTATTGGTAATCCAACTGCAGAAACATGCCTGTTTCGTCAAACCATATTTGGTATAATTTTCTCCATTAGTGTCTCTTTGATTTTGGCAAAAACCATTATTGTTGTTATAGCTTTTAAAGCAGCCAGACCTGACAGTAAACTGCAAAAATGGATGGGGTCCTTGTTGCCAAAGTTAGTAGTTGGTTCTTGTTCTACAGTACAAATTATTATATGTGTTATTTGGATGTTAAGCCACCCTCCTTTTCTAGAACACAATACCAAATATGAAAATGGAAAAATAATAATAGAGTGCAATGAACACAATGTAGCTTTCTTCTATTGCATGCTGGGTTATCTAGGGATATTAGCTGCTGTCTGCTTTATGGTTGCTTTCCTAGCACGGAATTTGCCAGATTCCTTCAATGAAGCCAAATACATTACTTTTAGCATGCTAGTGTTTGTTTGTGTTTGGTTGTCTTTTATACCAGCATACTTGAGCACTCAGGGTAAATACATGGTTGCAGTTGAGATATTTGCAATCTTAGCCTCAAGTGCTGGATTACTCAGCTGTATATTTTTACCTAAATGTTTCATTATTTTGTTACAACCTGAGAAAAATACAAAGAGACACTTAATGGGCACATTTTAGTAACAGTTTATTGCACTATAAAATAAATGCAATGTTATGCACGTAAATCATCATTTACATTTCAAATTAATATGCATTTATATGAATATATATTTATCACTAGCAACCAGGAACATTTTGTAAGCAAAGTCTGGATATTTTCAGGTACAAATCTCTGAAAGTAAGAATGCACCATTAAACTGTCTCATAAAATAAGTATTATAATGTTTAGTACTGTAAATATAAAACCATCTACTCTGCTGTATAAGGATGTTATCTGTTTCCAAACTGATCATTTAGAGTACATATGCTGAAATTTATGAGCCCCACATACACTTTCACTGTGTTTTTAGATGTATTTTAATTATTTGAGATATGAAAAGTAAGGTAGAGCAAGGATTTATCATTACTGTTTTTAGACCCTGTCTAGGAGTACATAATCAAGAAAAAAAGAATATCTACTATAGTCAGTGAAAACAATTGTTACACCTGAAGTTATTGTATGAGGCCAATGCAAAAAGATGACTGGAAAATGAATAATGAATACACATTACAGTGAAAAAGCATAGCATCATAACATTTTTATGTGTTAAAGTGCGAGTTTTCCACCTTCTAAACGAATCTCACTGCTGACAGAGAGATGTGATCTTAGCACTTACAGTGGATAGCATTTGCTAAATGAGATTTGAGACAGTTCTAGAAGTGTGGATGAAATTCATTACTTTTATGTTTGTGGGAAGCACTTTCCAGATCTTTGGCGCTAAACTAGAGAATCTATGGTCATTACTTGATAGTGTATTATGGGATATGTGAAAAGTGGAAGTACTAGTCATTCTGTAGGTTGACTTTTTGATAGTCAGTCTCCCAGTCATAGTTCACAACCTGCAGGCATCAAAAATCTGAACAATGGGTCTTGAAATGTAAATATGTACAGCCCAAATCTGGACAACTGATTAGCATTACATTTGCATGCCTAATAGCATAACTCCTTCTACTTCCAATAGAACTGTGAGTACTACCACTCAGAAAGACACATTTAAAAATATTTATAAAATACTGCAAACCGACTATATTACAGTACAAGCTATACTAGCACCTGCTTTGACTTCAGTGCCTTAGTCACTACCTCATCACAAGCAGTACTTACTTAGGTAAGAAACCATGAAATAAAAATAACTTAAATTAATACTCATACTGAGTACACTGTAGCTTAGTCTGACAAATGTTTGCTTCAAGGATCTGTTACTTTAATCTTCCAATGTACATTTTAAGGTTTTACCACATGGAAGGAGCTTGAGTATAGAAAAAAGTATTTTAACCATTTTTCATACTGATGTTGATTTTCAGATTTGTTAGTTCAGGAACATATCAGTAGGGAAAGAGGGTCAATGCAGACACAAGCAGTACAGCATATGTAAGTATATGTTTCTAATCATAAAATTTCCACAATTAAACTGGCCCATATGCAATCAGTCTAGCCTTTATGAACAGTGTATGACCTTGGGGGAGAGACAGCTCCATGTGTATTGCATCCACAGACTACTATGGTTATTCAGTGGGATAAGACTATGTACAATATCTTACCTCACTGTGTATCAGTCTTTATGAATCATGCAGGGCAGTGATATGCAATTCACAGTGTATCAGCCATAATTGACGAGGCACAATATTTATGAATCTCACCTGGTATCTGTGACACTTAATGAACAGAACTCACCATGACTACAGTTTCTACTTTGTCAGACAGTTTTAAGAGGAAGTTGGCTTTATAAACATTTCACTGGTGCTTCATATATCACAGTCCTTGTTCACAACATTCAATCTCAAGTGTTGAAAAAGTTATCTATTATAAAACAGCAGTGCCTGACCTTTTACTTCACTTTGGGTTACAGGATGAACTCACCAACAACTATCAATCTGGTGATGGCTTTCATGTAGTGCTATGCATCTCTTTGATACTTAAAAGAGCAATTCCCACTAATAATACTAATGTATTTTAAAGTTAAAATATACATCCAGGAATACATTTCTTACTGAAAAAAAATCCTTTTACATAACAATTACATATTATATAGCCTCTGACACATGTTCCTGTTTATAAAAGAGATTTCAGAGTTAAGTATACAATCCTTGAATATTCTTGCACAAAATTAAGTGCACATATTGTGTCTGTTTGTTTATACTACATGTCTAAATGACTGTCTTTCAGAATTTTATTTCCAAGGAAATTGACCACAGCTCATTTATGAAATGTTACAGACTTGTTACAAGTGGAGTTCCCCAAAGCTCGGTATTGGGGCTGCTCCTATTTGGGACCATTTGCACTACTTCAGTAGCTGAATGACAGCAGATGATCATAGCTCTGAACCACACAGCTCAAAAATCAGGGATGAATTAAAAATAATGAGAGGCAATGGCTCAAAATCAGACAGGGACAGTTTTTAAATAGTGCTTTTATTCACTCAGAAAGTTAATAGAACACCATGCTTCACAGTAATATTAATTTTCCTGAACAATAAGAAATCTGAAACTCATTTGCCATTATTTAGCAACTGTAAAACGCAACAGTTTTATGGGGCATAGAATAAAATCTGATGCAAAATGAGAGAGGGACTGCAAAATCAGCAAGAGTTGATATGTATGGCCATTCTCCTTCACTATATACAGCAGTAATGTATATGCAACGAATTGGATGATGCTACAGCATATCTGAGTTCTGCATGAGGCCAGCGACTGAAAATGCAACAGACTAGATTCAATATCTCAATTGAACGCATGCTAAAGTGCGTTAAAACAGTACCAACCTGACTAGATTTGTAAGAAGCTACAGATGCAGTTTTTAGTCTTTCAGTGGTTTTAGTACACTTATGCCATGTTATAATATTTAATTATCAAAAGACCGAAAACATCAGCTGGTAAAGCTATAGCACAGCTTCTAAAGACTGGCTGATATTCAAACTAATTTAGCATTACAAGTGGTGGTATGCGCAGTGGTATCTTAAACTAATTCAGCATTACTAGTGGTGGTGTGCATGGTGGTAACCCACACATTCATTTAGCACCCAACAAGGAAATTACAAATTCAATCAGCATACTGGCAGTGCTGCATTTTAATTATGAATTATGCACTCACCTCTAACTCTCTCTCACCAGCATGTTAGACACCCTAATTTCCCTTGGCAAAACTTCTATGCATGTAACCTAAATCAGTCCATCATAAAGGAAAATAGCTGGGTCCCTCACTTACAGTCACAGTGCTGAGTCCATAAGCTGTCATCTTAAGCTTGTTGGAAGCTGAACTCTTACATCGAAAAATGTCATACAGCTCCCATTGGGAGTTCAATTACACCAACCTGCACATTTGGACTTCCTATTATTGACAGCTGCAGTCACAGCATTAGCGACGTGGTCATGCCATTCACCAATGTGGGTAATGCTGCAGATGATAGCTGGTGAAGAGCAAAACATTTGTAATTTAAAGGGTCAATTAAACCTTCATGGCACCGTGTTATTTTAAGTTTAAGATCACTACTTTCTGGCAAATACCAGAGAGTTGAGAGGTATGACTACCATTATAAAAGGGAAATAAATGTATTTTAGGAGTTTGAA